>NW_028261387.1:1774133-1854133 GCF_051295495.1 Thamnophis sirtalis
GCCCAGCCTCCGGACTGACCGAGCCGGCGCGCCGCCTAGCCCTGCCCGCGGCCGCCTTGACATGCTACCCAAAGTGGAGACGGAAGCCCTGGGACTGGTCCGATCGAATGGGGAACGGGGACACATGCCGGAAAACATGCAAGGTAAGGGGCCGGAGGACCGGCGGGCGCCCGGACGGACGGCGGGCCGGCGAGGAAGCTTGGATGTGCCTAGAGCCAAAGGGGGGACGAGGACAAGCCAAGCCCAGCCGCCTCTTCCTCCTGGGCGCGCTGGGTAGCAATAGCAATAGTTAGACTTATATACCGCTTCATGGGGCTTTCAGCCCTCTCTAAGTGGTTTACAGAGTCAGCATATTGCCCCCAACAACAATCCGGGTCCTCATTTTACCCACCTCGGAAGGATGGAAGGCTGAGTCAACCTGGAGCCTAGTGGGATTTGAACAGCCGAACTGCTGTTAGGGTTAGGGCAGCAAGCGGCTCCTGGGTTTGGAGAGCGTCGCTAGAGGCAACGCTGCTTTTCGGGCGCTTCGGGTTGCGACCCTCCGCTCAAGAGAAGCCCTCGCCCCCCACGTGGGACTCGCTTCGCCCTCGGCTGCCTGGAGCGCCGCGTCTTATTGGCAGAGGGAAGTGGGGGGGGGCTGCTGTCAAAAGCCGCCCCCTACTCAACCCCGAGCTCCCGCTTTTAAGTCCTGCAAAGTAAAGGAAAGTTTTTAAAAAAATGCCCCCCAAAAGTCGGGCTGAGGGACTTTCAAGTCTGAACGCGCCCCGATGGTCCAGCGGCCGCCGGAGGCGCAATTGGGGAGAAGTTCCTGCCAGAAGGCGCCTGGGGGCTTCCCTCCCGGGAGGCAGGGCAGCAGGAGGGAGGGAGGGAACCGGGGGCGGCGGCCCAAAGAAAAGGACTCGGGGGGCGGCTGAGGAAGGCTGAGAAGCCATCCGAGCGGTTGGGCATCCCTTGGGGGAAAGGAGGGGCGACGAAAAAGAAACGCGCGCGGGATCTAGGCGAGGCGTCCTATACAACAGTGTTTCTCAACCTTGGCAACTTGAAGATGTCCGGACTTCAACTCCCAGAATTCCCCAGCCAGCGAATGCTGGCTGGGGAATTCTGGGAGTTGAAATCCGGACATCTTCAAGTTGCCAAGGTTGAGAAACACTGCTATAGAAATCAATTAACGGGCCCGCTGCAGACTCATTCGTAGAACTCCTTTTTCCTAGTTTTACGGAGGTGTTTCAATCGTTCCGGGACTGCGGGAATAGATTGGGCTTTCGAAACAAAACCAGAGGGGGCCGGCCGTCCCAGCAGTGCGGCTCCCAAATCGTTCGCTTTAGTATGGTTGATATGGGGGTGGAATGGGGGTGGGATGGGGAAGGAAGGAAGATGGGGGAAAGGAGAAACGAGGAAGCCTCTAAATATTTATGGGGAAATTCTCCTGCCTGCCAGGGCAGGGATGTTGAGTTGTTGTTGTTGTTGTTGTTGTTGTTGTTGTTTTCTCAAACGGGAGTTTGACTGATCAAACTGGAGAGCTTCCTCAACAGAGAACGAGAGGGTGGGTGGGTGTGAGCGCACGCGTTTCCCCGAGGCTGCGCCTGAATGCTGCTAACTAACCGCCCCAGGAAGCAGAGACCGCAGCCTTAGTAAAGTTGAGTTTGAGTTTGAGTTTAAATTTATTTATAGGCCGCCCTTTTCCCTAGGGGGACTCAGGGCGGCTTACAACATATAGGGAGGGAATACACACAATGACAGTTAAAAAAAGCCCGGCTGGTGGGTCAGCCGAAGGAGGGTGGGCTTCCACAGCGTTGTTAAGCGGAGTAGAAAAGGGACACCCCTTACCCAGGATCAGAAGCCGAAGGAGGAAATCCCCCAAACTTGTGAAGGGTGGGAAAAGAGACTTCACGTTCGGGAGGGATCTAGTGGATCCCACGCCGTCCTCCTCCGATCCCAACGACCTCTGGGGCGAGGTAAAGCCAGCAGAGAATGAAAGGGCGAGAAAACACCGCGCGGAGTTTTTCCAAAGTTTCTTTCCTCCGGAGCAAAAATTCCCCTGGCGGGAGATATGGCGGGGGACGGACCTGGAGTCCGCGCAACGATGCAACGATGCTCTTCTTAACGCCTTTCCGTCTTCTCCCGTCCCCGCATCCCACCCACCCACCCCCGGGTGACTTGGGATTTGAGCCTATTGATGTGCTGAAAGCCACATTTACTTCGCGCCGGGACCGCGGGGCTGAGGTCGCTATCCCGGGGGAAATCCTGAACGCGGGAATATAAAACCTTGGGGAGACTGGATTGGCTTCTACTTTTAATACCTGGGAAGGAACCATTAAGTCCTAACGCCTTAGGATGCTTCGCTTCTTTTCAGAAAAGGATTTGCAATAGTTTCTAGGAAATATTTTTACCGAAGGCAGGACGGAAAGAATTGCTAAGGTGCTTTTTGGCGCAGCTGGCCCGGGGAGAAAGAAAGTAGGGATTGGATGGGAAGGAGGGGAGTTGCTGGACCCCATTGCTACGGGAAATCCAGCAGCGCGCCTCTGCACACTTTGTGAGCGGGCACACCTGCCCCCTTCGTCCGGCTTCGATTCCCTGAATGAAAACTCAAAGGGAGAATTTGAGAGATGTTTTAACATCCCCCGCAGTTCTGATCGGGGACGGCTGGTCAATTAAAATGGAGGAGTCTTTGGGCAGGTGGGGGGGAGGTAGAGAAAAGCCCCTTGACTGCCAATACTTAGGAAGGCTCTTGGGGCCAAACTCCACCGCCTTAACTCTGTCACCAGGATGGAAGCTTCGTTCCGTTGTTTTCATTTGCGCCCGAAGTCACACCAGTTTTAAGCTCTTAATTGTATTTATTTACGGTAATTCGAAAGGGGGGGGGAACCCAGGGAGTCGACAAAGCAATCGGCGTGTTTCTGAAAGGCTGCGAGCATGGCGCAGCGCAGCTCCTCCAAACGCCGCGCCGTCTGGAAGGGCTTGGAATTCGCGGAAGCCTCCGAATGGCACGGAAAGCCGCGCAAGTTTGGAATCGGACGGAGGGAGAAGCGCCCATTATGCAAAGCGAAGACTGACTAGTGGGGGGTCAGAATAGGGCGGAAAACCGCGACCCACTATTTATCAGCCAGGAGTAGGGAAATGGGATTGAAACCAGTCAACCAACCAGCCTTTTCGCGTCTCAAAATAACTTGGCGCCACGGCTTTTTGACTGGGGGGGGGGAGGAGGAGGGGGGGAGAGAGATACTGTGATTTGCTGTCGAGGAAGACAACATAGTGGGTGCAGAGAGAGAGAGAGAGAGAGAGAGAGAGAGAGAGAGAGAGAGAGAGAGAGAGAGAGAGAGAGAGAGAGAGAGAGAGAGAGAGAGAGACCAATTAACTACAGTTTCTCAACCTTGGCGACTTTAAATCCTGGGACTTCAACTCCCATAATCCCCCAGCCAGCAAAGCTGGCTGGGGGATTCTGGGAGTTAAAGTCCACAGGATTTAAAGTCGCCCAGGTTGAGAAACACAGCACTAGAAGCTGAGAGAGATTGAAGTCCCTGCATTCGCAGAACGTGCCCAACTCCAGCCCGCTTGGTTAAACTTTTTTGGGGAAGGGTCCATCCGTATTAGCCCTTTAGGTTCGTTTCTGCTTCAAGGGCTCAGGCCGACCCAGAAGGCGAACCCATTTAGAAATAAGGTGAAGCGGATGCCTTTGTGTAAAACGAAGCCACATCCTGAAATGCCCGTTCCTGAGCGTCTCCATCACTTTAGGAAACACGCTTGTACGATCCCCGAGTGACTGTGCGTAAGGAGAGGTTCTCAGCGGGGAAGGCCAGCGAGGCTTTTGATTCCAGAGCAAGAAGGACACCGATAGTTGGGTCAGGGTGGGTAGGAGTGAAGGGGCGGGTCAGTTTCCCCCCCCCCCTGCGAAAGTCTGACCGAAAACACCAGAAGGCAATTCGAAATCCTAGCCCCAATAGCGTCCAAGCGGTCTGATGCGCGTTCGTTTCGACCGTGCCTGGAGGATGCTAGAAGAAGCTTTAAGAGATTCGCAGGTAAACGAGCTGAAACTGTAACACGGCCTCCTTTTATACTTCATCCACGGCAGGCCTTTACGGGGAGGTCCCGCTCGGTTCACCGGGGAACAATTGGAAGAATTAAATATAAGAAAGGGATGTTTAACTTTTGCAAAATGCAAAAGTATTTTCAGTCACAGAGGATTCGATTCAGATGATGGAGCTTGTCTTCAAGATGACCATCTGAATAGATGCTGTTTACCTTGGACCAAACCTTGGTGCAGCACTGCAGGCCACTTCAGCTGACTGTTATCTGCAGTTCAGCGGTTCAAATCTCACCGGCTCAAAGGTTGACTCAGCCTTCCATCCTTCCGAGGTGGGTGAAATGAGGACCCAGACTGTGGGGGCGATATGCTGGCTCTGTAAACCGCTTAGAGAGGGCTGAAAGCCCTATGAAGCGGTATATAAGTCTAACTGCTATTGCTATTGCTATCTGCAGTTCGGCGGTTCTAATCTCACCGGCTCAAGGTTGACTCAGCCTTCCTCCTTCCGAGGTGGGTGAAATGAGCACCCAGACTGTGGGGGCGATATGCTGACTCTGTAAACCGCTTAGAGAGGGCTGAAAGCCCGATGAAGCGGTATATAAGTCTAACTGCTAACTGCTAAGGTTTTGACGGCTCTGCCGGGAAAACCCCCGTCGGCTAAAAGCTTCTTCCTTAAACTTCCTAAAACTTCCTAAAACTCACCTTCTTCCTGCTTGAGGCGCCGTCTGTCCATCAGCTCAGGACGGCCTCAGAGGACGGAGCAAACAGAATTGGAGGCGCTCATCCTTCCCGGACGGAGAGGCCAAAGCCCTCGGCCTCTCGGCGGTCCCCTCGCCGCTTCTGCCCACATCTGTCCCTCCATCCCTCCATTCAGCCTTTTCTCCCGTTCCGGGGACTCCAAAGAAGGCGGCGCGGGGCTGTCCTAGGGGATTCGTGCGCTCTCGGCGGCAAACGGGGAGTTTTTCGATTCCGAAACGCGCCTCTTAAAAGCGTTTTCTCCCCTTCGTGGCTTCCCGTCAAATGGAGCGATTTGGGAGATGCGGTTTTCGGTTCTTTTTTGGCTCCAGCCCTTCATCCCCTCGAGGGGAAGCCTCTCTGGGAACCGGCCTCGGGCGTTTCCAGTCGGGATCCAAAACTACCTTAGTTCCAGTTACAAATCGGCCAATATTCTCTTTTTTTTTTTTCTAAATAGATCCGAAACCAAATCTGGGCCGTTGCTACCCATCCAACCGCACCTTGACTGCTAAGTACAATTTGGGGGGTACCGAACAATTAGGGGTTGCGCGCTGCTCCGTCTAAAAGAGAAAGAAGAAAGACTTGGAAAGACTTTATGTCTATTAAAGGGGAAGATCTCGGCGTCTTTCCTAGGTCCTACTTAAAATGCCCCCCCCCCCCAAAAAACCCCCCGCCAGTCAGTGGCTCCAATAGCAGGCGGGTTAGGTCAATGGTCTCCCTGCGGGGGGGGGGGCTTGACAGTTCTGGAAAGGGCTTTTGGGGGGGCAACGATTCCGTAGATTTCCTCGCACCTTTGAAATTACGCCCCACGTTCCCATTTCTCGAAGCTTCGGCGGAGAGAGGGGCGAGGTATCCGGGTTCAAAATTGTAGCTTCTTCTTCTATTCTTGGCCAAAAGTCTTCCCGGAAGTTCCCACCCCTCCCTCACCACACTGCCATCTCTCCCTCCCTCCCTCCCTCCCTCCCTCCCTCTCTGTCTCTCTCTGTCTCTGTCTCTCTCTCCCCCTCCTTCCCTCCCTCCCTCCCTCCCTCCCTCTCTGTCTGTCTGTCTGTCTGTCTGTCTGTCTCTCTCTCTCTCTCTCTCTCTCTCTCTTTCATCTTCAATTTTGTACTCCCTCGGTTTGAGAACGCTTCGGTACTCTTCCTCCAACTTCTTCTCCTCCTCCTCCTCCTCCGAAGCTCCCTTTCGGCTGGTTCTGAGAAAGTTTTGACCAACTATGGAAGCCTTTGGCTCGAATGGAAGCTCCCACCCAATGGAGGAGTCAGGGAAGACTTAGGTCATTTCTCCCCTCTCCTCTCCGTTCCCTCCCACCCCTCCACTACCCCCCACCCCCTTCCCCGTAGACATTCGGGATCAGTCTTTCCTGGGATTCTGGTCACCTGGGGAAGGATCGCTTCCTCGATGGAGCAAATCGGTGGAAAACGGAGTGGAGTTGTAGACAGGGGAAGAAACGGTAGGTCAGCAGCTGGCGAGGTTTCTCCGGGGTGGTGGGGTGAAGAAGACCCTTCTCTGCCCCTGTCTGGCCCCAGTTACTTACCTTGGCTACATCTGACCCCCCTTGAATCTGGCTCGCTCCTCCGACTCCGGCCCAGCATAACCTTTTTCTCCGCCCTAGGCTAGCAGAAGAAGACTCGCCTAAATTCCCACGGGCGAGCGATCTCTTCTTCCCTTCAAGAGACCAGCCCACTTTCCTCCTTAGAATAGTCCGGGAGGGCGAGGAGAAGCGAGAGAGTGGGGAACTCAAACTAGCAGATCTTCCTGGTTGAGTCGGTGGGACACCGATTCCCTCGGTCCCCCGCGACAGGAATCAGATTCTTTCGCTCCGAAATCAGTTGGGTCTTTCCAATCCGTTGAATTAATTTTTAGGATCGCGCCAAGAGTTTTCTCTCAAGTCTCAAATCTCAAGTCAAAGAACTGTGTTCCCCAGTCGGAAGGAAGGAAGGAAGGAAGGAAGGAAGGAAGGAAGGAAGGAAGGAAGGAAGGAAGGAAGGAAGGAAGGAAGGAAGGAAGGAAGGAAGGAAGGAAGGTTGCCTTAAAACTTTATTCTTTGTTTTTAGTTACCAGCATTTGAAGAAGTTTGCAAGAGAAATCCAAAGGGTCTCTGTAAATCCTTGAACAGTTTATGTATTTTCTCTGGTGGGTTGACACAGTAAGGAAAAAGAGTTAAGGCAGAAGAATGTTTTTTTTTTTTTTGTAAAGACAAGTTTGATGGATATGTAAAAATTACAGTTCTTTCTTTTTCCCCTCCCCTTCATCTCGCTTCTAAAATACATTGTAAGCTGTTGATATTTTCCCCCACTCAGACTCCCTAGTTTTGTGAATTTGAAGAGGGGGTTAGGTAAACATTTTTTAAGGTGACTTGTTAT
Organism: Thamnophis sirtalis; assembly: GCF_051295495.1. Taxonomy (NCBI): domain Eukaryota; kingdom Metazoa; phylum Chordata; class Lepidosauria; order Squamata; family Natricidae; genus Thamnophis; species Thamnophis sirtalis. Next base: position 1,781,256 of record NW_028261387.1, read on the forward strand.
AGCAGAACTTTCAAAGTACAGAGAAAAGTTACTTTTCCACTTAGTCATCTGATTTTTAATTTTTAAATGCAATTACGTTTTAAATATAGTGCAAATAAAAGGCGATCTTTATCCCAAGAACAATAAACTTGAAGGAAAGTAAGACGGCAGCCTCAGGCATCGTAAACTTCAGAGTAGGGTGTCTTGAACTAGCCTTGCCTACTTATGTGTAAGCACAGATAGGAGTGAAGTAAGAATTTAAAATTTGGGAAACCCAGTTTTGGGGATTAATAAAATAAAATGCTTGCTGTGTGTTTAAAACTGTGAGTAATTTTAACAAGGTTTTTTATTCTGCGAGATTGAATTTGGAGAGAATATTTTTGGTTGCTAAAAAAAAATATCTGTTTCAAAATTGGGTTTTCCTGTTTTGAGGATTTAAAGGGAAATAAAAAAACCCATGGATGTGTCCTGGAATTGTTTCCCCAGTGAAGAAATAAATAATGCATCATCAAAGGTTTTGTGTGCATTCTCATAGATTTTAATTCCTCCCCCTATTTTTCTTCTTTTTTTCCCCCCCTGCCAGTGTCTCAATTTAAAATGGTGAATTACTCTTATGATGAAGATCTCGAAGAACTGTGTCCAGTCTGTGGAGATAAAGTGTCTGGCTATCACTATGGACTCCTTACCTGTGAAAGTTGCAAGGTTTTGTACAATTTATTTTCGTGGGGAAAGTGGGGGGAGGGAGCTGAAAATCAGATCAGGAAAAAAAGACTAGACAATCATACTTCTGTAGTTTTTAATGAAAAAAAGAATATTGTGAAGGAGTGCAGTAGCATTCTCTGAAGGCAGAAATTATGTAAAAGGGTCTCTTTTTTAGCCAATGGAAAGAAAAACTTGCCCACGGTGTGCAGTATAGAGTGGCTATATTTACTGCCTTTAAATATTTGTTGTCGTGAAGTGATGTAGTTGTAGAGAGACTTTCATTCCCAGCTGTCTTCAATATTGATTTTAGTTGATTTATATACATTGAGTATTATTGTTGCTGCATCTTGTTCCTGATAAATTTCAGGGCTGCAATATTGAAGGCAACTGTTTCAAGTTTTTCATCTTTCAGGATGCAAATGTAAATTTCCCTTGACATTCTTTTTACGTTTGCACATAACATACTTATAAATGTGCATACACACTCATACATACACAGCATTTTATGTCCATATTTATCTGCAAGGTGATTAAGTGGAAATCAATTAAATGGTTTTAAAATGCCATTCATCACTATGAAGAATATTTTTTTTTTTGCTCGTGCTTTTCATTTTATGCGTATCAGCTGGAGTCTCAAAATTATAGGCCAGTGCCATGCACCCAGCTAATAAAACCTTAGATTGCCTTGCAATTGTGTAAAATAATTCTGGATTAGTATAGAAACCGATCAGATTGTTTACTTTGTAGTACTAAAACAACAACATTTTAGCATGGCTTTCTGGAGTAACACATGTATAATTTTAGGGCTGTATAGAAATATTTACTCAGTTGGAACCTGTATCTCCTTAAGTTACATGCCACACATTTGGTTAAGGAAACTTTTGAGCAAGTAAGTATTCATGCTGTATCAAAAGTTAATCACACTATAATACCACCCCCATGTTATGCTTATCATCCACTATTCCCAGACTATAAAGAGGCACGAGAACCAGAATATCTGTCATTTAATACATGATTTTAATCAACATGGCCACCAGAAGTAATTTATGCAGCTGTAATTAGCGTTGGGGGAAGGGAGAAGGATAGTCTTGCAAGTAACTTTTTCAAAATCTCAAAGAGTTTAGAATTCAGCTTACAATTGAGACTCTCGATAGGCAGCTTAAAATTCAGTTTTAAACATCAGAGAATTAATGATGGATGATAAAGTGAAGAATGGTATATTAGCAGAGGCAGGAGAGCAACAAGCGGTAGATTGGGGAGAATTAATTTCATTTGGGATTTAGAACTGAGTTAGGATTCATATTAGTGAAATGTAAAAAAATAAAAAAATATTGGCAAGGGTTGGTTTTTTTTTAACACCTTAAGGAAGATTTGTCTTAAAATTTGACATTAGGTGATTTTGAAAGGACACTTTTAAAAACTTGGGATAATTTGAATTTTAATTCATTTAAGTTGCTACTGGTAGAGATGATGACTAGGGAAATAATAAAGATGCCTTGCCACGTTCTGGTGTAAATCAACACCAGCGCAAACTAGCCAGGCCTGTGGCCTGGTGGGTTTCCTCCAAGGAAATCTGGAACCAAACCAGCCATTTCATAAATGCTGAATTAGCAGGATGACAGTAGAAGGGAGGACTGGGTGAAAGTTTTCATAATCTGAAGTCAATTCCTGGTTCAAGCCATTTGTTCCCAATTCGTAAATACGTTCCATCTATTTTTACAGGGCTTCTTTAAGCGAACAGTCCAGAACAATAAAAGGTACACATGTATAGAAAATCAAAGCTGCCAAATTGACAAAACTCAAAGAAAACGCTGCCCTTATTGTCGCTTTCAAAAATGCCTAAGCGTTGGGATGAAGTTGGAAGGTAAGGTCTGCAATTGTTGCTGCATAAGTATAAAATAACATAAGTATTAAATGTAAGTCCTTCTATGTGCATTATTTAAACTGCTGTCATTTGAGATGTTATTTCAAAGAATGATTGCTTACGATGGACCAAAAATAGTGGAAGCTTATGATTCACTGCTACAACTTTATCTCAAAAAGCTTTGAAGGCTCCCTTTCCCCATTTAGGGTACTTAGAGGCTCATTTCAGATGTAAGCATTAGAACAATATGCATAATTGTACAATTGCATTGTGCAATTTATTGTACAATATAATTTTCAAAGAGTGCACACTATCCAGAATTAATCATAAATACTTAGAACAAATAACACTGATTTCGTTAGGCAAACAAAATTCAATCAGAGCAGGCAAAATAAATGTTGGGGGGGGGATTGATACTGTAGTGATTTCTAAAATGAAATCATTTTAGGCACATCCAAGAGTTATAAATACTGTACAGAATATTGGACATTTTTTCCCCCTCTCAGGGATCATTCTTGTTTATCAGTGGAATTCCTTGTATGAAAGGATTATGCAGCTGGGCTAATAATTAACTAAGCAAAGATTTAGCATTCGTAGAAAGAGATCTTGGTTTTCTTTTTTTTCAAAAAAACCCTTATTACTCATCCAATAGAAATAGTTTTCAGTTTTTATGAAATTATTGAGGTATATTATAATGCTCCATAAGCCATTGATAAAATATGATAAAATATAAGCTACATTTTGTCATATTATTGTGTTCAGAATTTTATATATATATATATATCTTGAAATAGATCTATACTAGTCTCCCTTTATTTATTTATCAGCATAAATACAACAAATGTAACAAAGGCAAGAGTAAAATATTGGGTTTCTGTCGTGATGGACTCTTGTGACGAGCCGATGGACAGAGAATGGAAGCAGTTAGCTTCATCCCATAATTGGGGCATACCAGGGGTTGTGACACTATATATATATATATAAAGTCACAACCCCTGGTATGCCCAAATATGGGAGGAAGTTCACTGCTTACACACACACACACACACACACACACACACACACTAAATGTTGCTGTCAAAAAGTTTTGAAACTTTTCTGATAAATATTTGCCTAATGAAGACTATTGCAGTATTTTTAACAGTGAATATTGATGGAATTCACTTTTGTCGTTTTTTTTTGTAACTACAAATTCAACAGTCAATGTGGTTTTACCCTCTGTTAGGTTAAATCATTGAAAATAATGCTGTATGTCATTTTCATTAGTTTGTAAGAATTCAAATATCAATGATGGGGGAGAAAATTCTCATGCTAAATATTTGTATTTATATATATATATGACTCCAGTTATGGTCTTATTCTTCATTTCTTGTCCTCATTGATATTTAATAGTCCAGTTAAAAACACAATATTGGGAACCTCCCACTGATAACAATTGATCTTACTTCTAACATTTAGTACTATGGGGTTTAATGGTTTTAATGTTCGTATATTTTCAATGATGTAGAACTTCAATTTAATTATTAATAATTTCAATCTTTAGTCAACAAATGAGTAACTTGAATTTTATCTGTAGTGATTTCATTTTTTTTTTTGGAGTTGCTTTAATTCTGAGATAATGCAAAATATTTGTTGTCTGAAAAAGGAGTTAGTGATTATTATTTATTTATAATTTATAAACATTTATAATAATATTTGTAGTTGCATTTCAAAAAATCATCAGCATTGGTTCAGCTCATAAGTTCTCAAGCTAAAAAGTCTGCAAATCAGCTAATTTTCTCATTGGAAGCTCACTATTTTCTTATGGACAGATGTAGAACTTGTGAGCCGCTTCGCCCACAGAGATTGCGATTCATAAACTTTTCATTCCACAATAATTTAATTATGCTAATTAAACCTAACTTTACAGCTATTCAGACCCCTCGAACTACAGCAATCTAGATTGGAATCAACAGATAATATCAGGGCAGATGTAAAAGTCATTGCATCAAATATTATGTTTTGAAATCTGCATTTCCCAAAATAATGATAATGCAATAAATGGAGATTGGGTAGGAAATAGAAAACAATTCTCAAGTGATTTTATATTTTGTACCCTTTTGCAAATGCACCTTACAAGGTCAGTCACACACACACACAAACACATCCAAGACATGTTTGCTTCTTATTTAGGAGCAAAAAAATTTTTAGAAGGTTGAGAAAGAGAGCAAGAACAGAAGATGCAAGCACTTATTTGCAAATTCTTTTCAAAAGTGCTTTTGCTGTCTATATCGGCATTACCTAGAAATGTTTTGATATTTTGTACCTCTGTCTTATCCAGAGAAGCTATGATGTTTGCTACTGGCTTAATAGTCTCTCCATTTAAAAAAAAATCAATAAGGGACACAAGAGTATGACAGAAGGGTGTAAAAGATTATATCACCAAAAACATGAATATTGTGGAATAAGTTAGAAGGCTGCATGTGGATAAAGTGTTCTGTGAATGGGGGATCCTTGGTTCTCTCTTAGCTTGTATTCTTGCAGATGTTTCATTACCCAAACTAGGTAACCCCATCAGTGCTATCCCAAAGATGCTTTTTCAAAAGGCAACTAGACTTTGTTTTTCCTTGAGGACCCTTCACTTTTCATCTAAGAAGCTTCAACGTCTTCAGCTGAAGAAGCTTCTTGGATAAGAAGTGAAAATCTTCCAGATAAAACAACGTCCAGTTGCCTTTTGAAAAATTGGGACAGATTACTGAGAATCTCCATAAGCATCTTAGTGAAAGTCATTAGCATTGATGATATTATTTAGGTTGGGTAATGAGATTTCTGCAAAAAAAACAACAACAGCAGGCCACCAAGAACCCCTCCGTTCAACCCCGAGCTTCAAATATTCTCCTTTATTCTGCATTGAAAAATCCCATTTATTATTTTACATACAGCCCTAATCTTTCAGAAATTGCTCAATGAAGTATACCGAGATGAAGCATACCAAATGCTCCACAGAGTCCCTTAATGCTAGTTTCCAAAAGAAACTCGACTTGATTTCTTTGCAGAAGTTACAGCTCTTGTATAGATACGATAATTAAGAAAAGAGATCAATGTAACTTGTTTGAGTGTGTTGCCTGCCTCTCATATCTAGGAAAATCCATAATCGGAGGAAGCTGAATTCACCTCATTTCTTAAAAAAAAAAAAACAAGCAATCAAAAATTAATACCAGAATGTGACATTGTTGAGTAGAGTAGATAAAACTATTTAACTATAATTTGTTAGGCATTTCCGTTTACCTTTTCTTTGCCAGCAAGAAAATAAGAGTGGGTGTGTTTCTGACCAATATTTGTTTTCTTATTTATTTATTAAAGATTGCCTAGCAATCTTCTCCTATATGAACAGACTTCCTCTTTGTTATCATAAGAATGGGAAGGAAGTCCTGCTTTCAGCTATAAACCTTTTTAATATTTATATGCATGTTCCCTTGATTATGATACATAGTCTTGCATTCTAGTTCATAAATTACATTTTAGGATCAAATCATTAATTGTTAACATCTTTATGATAGTTTTATAGGTCTCTGTATACCTAGGATTTCTAATACATTTTTAATGGCATGCTAATCTATAAGATAAAAGCTTAGTATCGTAACCCCCCAGCTATCTCAGCATGTCACCAAGCTGTCAAAGGCCCTTCTTATTGTCTGAATACCTTTGGGAAGGTAAAATCTTGGTAAAATATTGCTGCTTTCAAAACATGTTCTAGCAACGTAGTACTATAACCCAGACCAACAATTTTTCTCCACAATCCTAATTCTGTTATGATTTGAATGGCATTGGAAGTTGCAAAATCCTTTTTTATTTTTGGTCTGGGTGACACTTTGCTCTCTACCATAGGCTTGAGGAAATAGCAATCCTGCAATTTATTACCTCTCTCCAAAATTGGCGAGCTTCCTCTTTTCAGAGTAAGGGCCAATGTGAAGAGCGTTATGTGCCTTTAAATAACATCTACTGAAGGGGTTAAGTCAAAAGAGTAAAAAAATAAATGATAAGCATTTTGAAAAGCTGTTATTAAAAGGTCTTGCACTGCTCCCAAATGCAATTTTTAAGTCCTTTGTGTTTAGCAGAAGAATTTATTAGCCCTCTCCTGTTAGATTTACTAGAAAATTTAATACACTAAGCTTGAATTATGCTTTTTAGATTATTCACCAGTATGCTTTCATACAGCGATGTAACAAGAAAGTAATAAATGCTTGCAAATGAATGCAATATGTTTATTCACCATGTTAAACCTTCTCAGGTGGTTCATCAAAAGTGAAATTACAATAAATAACAATAGCACTTAGACTAACATACTATTTCATATTGCCTTACAGCACTCTCTGAGTGCTTCACAGAATAAGCATATTGCCCCCCAACAATCATTTTATATCCTCGGTAAGATGGAAGGCTGAGTCAACCTTGAGCCGATCAAGATTGAACTCCTGGCAGTAGGCAGAGTTAGACTGCAATACTGCATTGCAACAACTGCACCACCACAGCACACTAAAATAAAATAAATTTGAATTTGAATTTACTTTATTTGTATGCCGCCCTTTTCCCTGAGGGGACTCAGGGCGGCTCACAATTCAAAGGGGGGGGGAAACAAACGAGTTACAGAACATAGAGACCATACACAGCTAAAAACACAACAATCATACCATTCGGAGTTGGGCTGTAAGTCTTTAGCCCCAGGCCTGTCGGAACAGCCAGGTTTTAAGGGCTATGCGGAAGGCCTGGAGGGTGGTGAGGGTACGAATCTCCACCGGGAGTTCGTTCCATAGGGTCGGAGCAGCCACAGAGAAGGCTCTCCTCCGGGTAGTCGCCAGTCGACACTGGGCGGCTGATGGAATTCGGAGGAGGCCTAGTCTGTGGGATCTTATTGGTCTAGTGGAGGTAATTGGCAGCAGGCGGTCTCTCAAGTAACCAGATCCAATACCATGAAGGGCTTAAATAGCTATACTCAACATAAACGTGTGCTATGGGTTGATCAAGGACAAAAAATGATGATCATTCTTATCAGTATTTATATTTGTATCATGTCTGCAATGTGATACCTGTAACTTTTTTTTTCACTGCTACATTCAACAGCTGTGAGAGCTGACCGAATGCGCGGAGGCCGGAACAAATTTGGACCCATGTACAAGAGGGACAGGGCCCTGAAGCAGCAGAAGAAAGCTCTCATCCGAGCGAATGGACTCAAACTAGAAGCCATGACTCAGGTGATTCAAGCAATGCCCACTGATCTCACGATATCCTCTGCCATCCAGAACATCCATTCTGCCTCCAAAGGCCTACCTCTCAACCACACAGCCTTGCCTCCCACAGACTATGACCGAAGCCCTTTTGTAACATCTCCAATTAGCATGACAATGCCGCCACATGGTAGCCTACAAGGTTATCAGAGCTACAGTCACTTTCCAAGCCGCGCTATCAAGTCCGAGTACCCTGATCCTTACACCAGCTCTCCGGAGTCGATAATGGGCTACTCTTACATGGATGGTTACCATCAAACAAGCTCGCCAGCGAGTATTCCTCATCTGATTTTGGAACTCTTGAAGTGTGAGCCTGATGAGCCCCAAGTCCAAGCTAAGATTATGGCCTACTTGCAACAAGAGCAGGCCAACAGAAGCAAGCATGAAAAGCTCAACACTTTTGGGCTTATGTGCAAAATGGCTGACCAAACCCTCTTCTCCATCGTCGAGTGGGCCAGGAGTAGCATATTCTTCCGAGAACTTAAGGTACGTCATACAATTCTTTTCATGGGATGTGGTCACTCTGAGAATGATACCTAAATTGGATGAATAAATGAACAAACAAGAGTTTTGGTATAAGAAAATGTGGTTAGCCTTTTTGATTAATCCAGTGTTTCTCAACCTTGGCCACTTGAAGATGCCCAGACTTCAACTCCCAGAATTCCCCAGCCAGCGAATGCTGGCTGGGGAATTCTGGGAGTTGAAGTCCGGACATCTTCAAGTGGCCAAGGTTGAGAAACACTGGATTAATACAACTTATATTTGTGCATTGTTCTTTGTGGAAAAAAGCTGTTTGAGAGAGACATTTCAAAATGTTATGACTATTTTGATCTCACAAATTGTCTGTGAAAGAAGCTGGTTTGGATGTTTAAGTCAAGATTTTTTTTTCTAAAGCTAAGAAAACTGGGGTGTGTGACTCTGGGATCTCGCCTGACTAATTATGATTATAGGCTACTATTGAATAACAGCATTCATAGATATAGACCATTAGTGGTTTGCCAATATTTTTTTTTACTACTAGGTTGGGTGGACTCCTGTGTGCACCCCTGCGCACACACAACGCTTCTGCGCATGCACAGAAGCATCCGGGTGGGTGGGTGAACCCTCCCACTGCTGTAAATCTTGTTTTGCCCGATTTTGGCCTAACTGGCAGCAACCCACCTCTGATATAGACCAGCAGTGAGTACAAAAAGTTAATTAATTAACCACATTTATATGCCGCCCAATCCCGAAGGACTCTGGGCGGCTTACAAAAATAAAGAGAGGAAAAAAAAGACACATAACGAGCACATAACAAAGAAAAGCCATCCCTTTGCTGCCCTATTGATGCCCTATTGCCATTGGCTTGTTTCTTGGAAGGTAGAAAAAGAGAGCTATTGATAAAGAAACAGACCAAAAAGTCCCTTGTCAAATACTTTGGAAGCAACATTGGGAGAAAAGTATTTATAGATCCTAGTATACGACTCCGGAAAGAAAGGATTAAAAGTATGAGCTAGAATGGACAATTTATGATCCCCAGATGTTGCTAGAGCTTCACTGGCCAAGCTGACTTGGGTTTCCAGAAGTTGAATTCCAGAATATTTGGAGATTTTCTAGGTTCCCACTCCTATTAATCGACCCTTTAAGCTATTATCAATGAGTCATAAAACCAGGAAAAAAAATTGATAAGCATCCATGAACATTCAACTATACCGCAAAATAAGCTATGTATACATGTTATATAAAGTAACAAAATCCTAGTTCTGGGATCAGATATATTATGAAATCAGAGTTACTCTTCTGTTAGCTGGATTCACTGAGCAAGGTACTCTAGAAAAAAACGCATCTGTTAGACAGGAGAATAGTAAGAGTTATATTACTGAAAATAATATTGTACTTTGCGGGGTCCATAGGTGCAGTATATTCAAGATGAAATTCAGGATCAACAAATATTATATATGTGTTTGATATATAATTGTGTATCCTGTTAGCTTGTAGCAACTCCGGAGTCTTTTAAAAAGGATGCAGCGACAAGTCTCAAACAAACAGATTGCTGAAGCCCAACAAAAATCCATATTCTAGAGTAGCAGGCTAATGAATGGTGAACAAACTGAGAAGGAGAATCAGAACAAAATCATTACTGAATGTTTCGGACCGATAGAAGAAAGGATGTAGGTGGGAAGATGGATTGTTTTAAAGGAGACAACTGTGGGGAAGTGGGGAAACAGGATTGCAATCCATTGATGATAGGGCAAAGGACAATAGGATTAAATAGTAATTACATTATTGCCTATTGCCAAGAGCCTTACTTTCTCTTTTTCCTAGAATTTATAACACTCTCCATTCCAAGAGTTTATTTTCCACCACGTGTCACATTTTGTCTGCATGTTTATTTTATTTATTATAGTTATTTTTGCTACCTCAAAAGAGCTTAAGAGGATTTTTTAAAATATATGTAACGTGCAGTTGAATAATTTGAATGGAAGTATGTGGGGAAGAGAAAGCAAGATGAAAACTGGGTTAAACTGAGAATTTAAAATGCTACATTAAAGCTGTGGAAAATATAAAGACCCAGCATTGCAAAGAGAGTTTTTGGAAATCGTATTTTGTAACTGGATTTGCCACTACAGACGATCTTCTCCATTTACCTGGGCTATAGGATAACTATTGAAATGCATATTCCTTTGGAAAAGAAACAGTGTAGAAGCAGATTACGATCAGAATATCCAATGCACATAATTTACTCATTCAATTTCGATGTAGCTAATTTTTTTGAAAACTATTTTTAAGGAAATCTTCCCCAAACATTTGTGGACAACTAATCTAGAAATTCCCAATGTATGGGTTACCGAAGCTATGGGCTATCTATCTCACACCCTTTTGGAATGTTTTGCATAATCAGAAGTCCCTGTGTTGATAATAAATTATCACATGATGGCGTACAGCTATATTTTTTCCCCTCTTATTAGCCTTCTCTGCGCTTGAAAGGTTTGCAGATAATCTTTTAGTTTTTATATGAAAGAATGTTAGAGTTGATTAAAGTCATGGACACCATTCCCGAAGAAATATTCAAGAGGTAGGGCCCAAATATTGATGGGAAATAGTGAGGATGGAGTATTCAAATGTCACTGCATGTATTGGATAGAAGTCATAATGTCACATGCATTTATTTTGACTTCATCAGTCAAATAATGCAGAAGGTTTAATTTGCATCAGGATGTGAATGAAATACAGTCCATTCTTTGCCTAACGTACTCAGTGCTATCATGCATTATGTTAATCCTCTAATTACTTTGTCTACAAAGAAACACCGTAGGTGTCTTCACGGGGGCAAGCACCAAAGTGTGCAGTGCAAGGCTGAGAGAGAAACTCTGGCCCTTGTGTACCAGTATGTGACATCACGACACAAGTATGGAAACGGCAGGTCTTGCATTGTGACATTGCAATGCATGTTTCGTCATGGGGGTTAGGTACAGACCCTGCGAGCATATCTTTACCTTCATTCTGGAAATGGGCATAGAAGATATCCTGAACGCAAATGTTCCAAGTGGGAACATTTTTTTAAGAGAATGCTCCCTTGTTCATTTTTTATTCCCATCAGCACTGTCCTCAATTAAATCCAAAGCAGCACATACATGATAGAAATGACCGGCCAAATTTGCTTAATTGCAGCATGATTATGGTGTCATGTGCTCCCAAAGGACATCTCAAGGACATCCCTAAATCTCTGCCCCCTTTCTGTGCTATTATGTCCCACTGGCTTCCCCATCTATTTATGTTAGCCAACGCAATAGATTTCGCAACGGATTGTTCTTGAAACACCATCTTCTTTTATGGAAATGTTAAATGCCCTGGAAAGTTTTAAAGCTGCTGTTCCAGACAGACCTTCAGTTTCCTTCCTTAATTTTAGGAAAGCTCCTTTTTTTAGATTAATGAACAGATTTGGAATATTAAGGGCCCAACAATAATTAATTGTCCCGGAAAGAATTTTCAGATGCACAAAATAACTTCTATGACGGGTATTGGCCAGTTATAAAAACATTCCCTTTATGATGAGATTGTGTATCCCTGCTTTTTAATTAAATCAACCTTTTAAAAAGATTAAAATCTGGAAGGGGCTTGGGGGGGCTTTTGTATAACTATAATGGCATCCCTGAATACCACATGTTATATCCCACCTTAACTAATGAGGAGATCATGATAGCCACAGCACTGAAGAGGCAGGGAGGGATTTCACTGGTTTTTCCTTTAAATGGGGATGACAATCACAAGATTCAGGCAGTTTTCAAATTACAGATCATCCTCCACTTAGGACCACAGTTGAGCCCAACATTTATGTTGCTAAGTGAGATATTTGTTAAGTGAGACATTTGTTAAGTGACTCTTGCTTCAATTTGTGACTTTTCTCACCAGATTGGTTAAGTGAATCACTGCAGTTCTTAACTGCAGTTCGTAACACCGTTGTTAAGTGAATCTGGTTTCCGCTGTAACTTTGAACGGTCTCTAAATGAACTGTTTAAGTCAAGGACTGCTTGTACATAGCCTTGCTCTCTCCGTATCAGCCTCCCTGGGCCAATTATGGCCAAACTGTAAAGCAAGGAATCAATCTCTCTCTTCTATACATTACGGACAATGAAATAATACACATTGAGATGAGGTATAAAAAGAATATGGATGAAATTTTCTAGAACATTTGTTTTGCACACCCTTGAATAGAACTTGACTAGTGAATGATTGAATTTTGAAAATATTAAGACTAATTAAAAGAATTAAAAAGTTGTTTTAGGGACTTTTTAAAGGCAGTCACCCATCCAAGTATTGTTCAGGGTCTATCCTGCTTATTTTTAAGTTCAATCATGGCCAGCTAGATGCTGCTAGAATATCTATTTACACATGTCTACCAATAGCATTTTTAAGACTAACAATACTTAGTCCTTGTTGAGGTGGATTTCTTTCTTTCTTTCTTTTTTAACATTTTGCCCATTTTAAATGATTGATGTCAGGAGACAGAAGAAAGCAATATCCCAATTCCTTCTGTCTCTTGAATTACTTTTACAAGGGGTAGAGAGGGTGGGAGAGAGGACGGGAGGGAGGGTGAGAAGGAAGGGAGGGAGTGGACTGGGAGAGAGGAGTGGTAGAGGGGGAGGGGAAGTAGGGTAGAGGGGGATGATGGAGGGAAGATAGAAAGTTGGAGGGGGGGCGAAAGAAAGAGGTGCATGGAGAGTGGAAGAGGTATATTGGGTTTCTATTTTGGGGGGTATTGTTGACAAGAGGATTGGTTATGTTTATTGTTTAATGTTATATGGCCCCGGTTATGCACAGTATATATGTGACTATGCAAATAAAAAATGGAAAAATAAAAACACATTTACAGTGAATTACTTTTACAAAAGACTAGCTTTCTAAGTTGGTAGGATTACAAATTTTAGGCTTTTTTTAGTGGCAGCTTCAGCCATTATTGTTCCCCGAGGTAACCTGCAAATGGGATTTGGTGATAAGAAATACATATTAAACTGTCTACCAAATGAGATAGGTAGGACTTCTCATTCTGTTTAAGAGCAGAATGGTTGTTTCTGTGGTGTATGGATAGTAATCCTAACCTCACCTTTATGAGGTTGATTTGATTTATGCATCACGCCAAGCTTGTTTTTTTCCAGTATAATGTGAACTGTGACTGTAGTCATAGACTGCAAAACAGAACATTTATGATTCAACCAAGATTTTAGGGATTTAACCTTAACAGAATAACAGAGTTGGAAGAAATTTTGGGCATCTTCTAGTCCAACTCCCTGCTCAAGCAGAAGTTCTTATGCCATTTCAGACAAATAGTTGTCCAAACTTTTCTTAAAAACATCCAGTGATGGAGGACCCACAATTTCTGAAAGCCAACCATTCCACTGGTTAATTGTTCTGACTGTCAATAAATTTCTTCGTTCCAGGTTGCTTCTCTCCTTGATTAGTTTCCATTCATTGAGCCAAGGTGGCGCAGTGGTTAAATGCAGCACTGCAGGCTACTGCTAGATCAGCAGGTCAGCGGTTCAAATCTCACCGGCTCAGGGTTGACTCAGCCTTCCATCCTTCCGAGGTGGGTAAAATGAGGACCCAGATTGTTGGGGGCAATATGCTGACTCTCTGTAAACCGCTTAGAGAGGCCTGAAAGGCCTATGAAGCGGTATATAAGTCCATTGCTATTGCTATTGCTATTGCTATTGCTTCTCGTTCTGCCTTCAGGTTCTTTGGAGAATAGCTTGACTCCCTCTTCTTTGTGGCAGCCCCTGAGAGATTGGAACACTGCTATCATGTCTCCCCTAGTCCTTCTTTTCATTAAACTAGGTAAAGGTAAAGGATCCCTTAGTCATTCCAAACACTAGGGAGTGGTGCTCATCTCCGTTTCAAAGCCGAAGAGCCAGCACTGTCCAAAGACATCTCTGTGGTCTTGTGGCCAGCATGACTCAATACCGAAGGCACATGGAGCGCTGTTACCTTCCCACCAAAGTGGTCCCTATTTTTCTACTTGCATTTTTTACGTGCTTTTGAGCTGCTAGGTTGGCAGAAGCTGGGACAAGTAACTGGAGCTCACTCTGTTATGAAGCACTAGGGATTCGATCTGCCCAACTGCCAACCTTCTGATCGACAAGCTCAGCGTCTTAGCCACTGAGCCGCTGTGTCCTTTTCATTAAACTAGACATATCCAATTCCAGCAACCGTTCTTCATATGTTTTAAGCCTCCAGTCCCCTAATCATCTTTGTTGCTCTTCTCTGCACTCTTTCCAGAGTCTCCACATCTTTTTATATTGTGCCACCAAAACCACATACAATATTCTAAGTGTGGCCTTACCAAGGCATTATGAAGGGGTACCAACATTTCACGTGACCTTGATTGTAAAATTTCCAAGGTTAGGAAACCCTGTCTTAGAGTGAAGTCAGTGGTGGGATTCAGCCAATTCACACCACTCGGTTATTAACTTTCTAAGCAGTTTGGTGAACTGGTTGTTGGAAGAAATCATTAGGGCAGAGAACCAGTTGTTAAATTATTTGAATCCCACCACTGAGCGAAGTGCTTAGGATTTTGACTGCTTTGTTGTTGTTGTTGTTGTTGTTTTGCCATGCCACCATTTAAGATTGTGTCAGTAAAATAGGAATCAAACAGGATAATGTGGCAAACGATAGCATTTATGGAAATAATCTGGAAAGATTATTTTTTTAAAAAAGGTTGGCGAGGTGGAGTAAAAGCTTTTAGCAAAGCTCTTTCCTTGTTGCCTCAAGTTCTAGTTCTGCTTTCAGCAACTGGCAACAAACAGAAATCTCTCTTCCTTGACATGAAAGTGATATCTGCATTTTTTTCCCCCCTCAGTTCACAAGGGACGTTCTAACAAAACATGCACAGGCTGTGTCTACCCCGAGAGTGAAGTTAAAGGCTTTGACCAAATCTGGCTCGTTGGAGAACGGGAAGCTTTCTGTGAAAATGAGTTTCTAAATAAAAATCTTGGATCAGAAACATCTTAATGATGATTTTAAAAAAAGCGTTGAGGCAACAATAAACAAAGGAAATATGCATGAATAAAGTGTTCTGAAAAGCCAGGCAACAAGTATTTAAAGGCTATAAATACCACCTAAGATAGGTCACTATTATTAGCAAAGGTTGAACAAAAGAAGACATCCAGAAATAGATGCGATGGCCTGAGTAAGGGATAGCATGAAATGTCTTGTTTAACCTTACGCAGATATTGTTGCCATAGCATAGGAAATGGTTTTAGCTGGCTCATGAGTTCTGTGGAATTGAAGGATGTTTCCACGTTGTCCGTTTGCCAAGGAAATTCCTTTACTGGCCTGTTTGCTAAACAGAGGAAATATCAGCCTCCGGGACTGTCATTGGATGAGATGGGAACATCCATCTTCATTCTGTGGCTGCTGCGTTGTTGATTTGCAGGCTTGGAAGAGTCTTCTAGAAATGCATAGGGATATTTCATCTTGATGTTGCACTTTTATGAGTGCCGAAGGTTAGTAGTGTTAAATAGTAGGAGGATTGGTTGCAAAAATCATAATACAATATAGCAACAACCTGCCCCCGGAGCTTCGTATAATCCCTGACCTCCAGTCCTTCCGATGCGCCCTAAAAGGTTGGCTTTTCCAGCAAGCCAGCCTGGCCTGAACAAAACAAAACAAATTATTGATCACTGTTAATTTTAATTTGGATTATTTTTTTAAAAAAAATGTCATTGTCAATTTTAATTGGGTTTGAGGATATCCTATTTAATTTCTTTTTTGTATGATGTGTTTCTTTTAATGTTGTACGCCGCCCTGACTCCTTGGGAGAAGGGCGGCATATAAATCGAATAAACCTAAACCTTCCAATTTGGTCTTGTGTGATTGTCACATGTTGGGTCACAATAGCACAACATTTGTAGCCATGTTGCTGTTGTCTTCAGATTGCATTATGTGGTTCCGTAAAGAGGGGGGGTTGGAGCTCTCGACTTACGTTCTCGACTTACGACCACAATGGTTGACAAGTGAGAAATTTGTTAAGTGAGTTTTGTCCCATTTTACGACTTTCCCTTGCCACGTTTGTCAAGTGAATCACTGCAGTTGTTAAATTAGTAACATGGTTGTTAGGTGAATGCAGCTTCCCCACGGACTTTGATTGCCAGAACGATGCAAAAGATGATCACTCGACCCTGAGGCATTGCATAAATATGAACCCCGTTGTCAAGCATCTGCGCGTGTAAATGACGGGACCATGCAATGGTCGTAAGTGTGAAAAAATTATCATAAGTCACTTTTTTCAGTGCCGCTTCACCTTCGAACCGTCGCTAAATGAAGTGCTGAAAGTTGGAGTCAATTTTGGATGTGAAAATTAGGTGGTGTGATAACTAACGTAAAATAAGATTTAGGCTATATTTGTATCCAAATCCGTTCAAGGGTGGATGGAGCTGTTTTTTTTCCCGTACTTCCACTAGAAGCAATCTTCCAGTAGGCAAACATGCTCAATATAATCCCAGCCTTTGAGAAAGATACGGAACATCCCAGCACGCTGATAAAGCTTTCCTGCGTTCCAATAATAAAACCGGTGTGTCTTGTGTACCAGCCGTTTCCAGTTCCTTTGTGGCAGAACAACTTGTGAAGCAAAAAAACTCACTCCTCAGTAACCAACCTGCAGTATCAGGGAGGCAGCCGGGAAACAGATGTTCACCAGGCTATACAATTTGTTGTCACTGTCAATATTGCATGGCCCTCTTCCCAACGGAAATTGTTTGTGGATGGGAAAGAATGTGAGGTTGGGGGCAAAGGGTGGGGGGGGGGGAGAGAGTCATATCTCAAAGGGGTTTATATTTCTCTCTCTCTGGATGCAGAGCCCACTTTGAGGAGGTAATTGTGGCACTGGAACAGCCTCAGCTAATCATAATGAAATGCATTGGCAGCTTAGATTTGATTGGCACGTAATTAATATATATTTGCCCCCAAGTTTACCTGTGTGCGCTTCTTCTGTTTTCTCTGTTCCCGGAATTCATTGGAAGCCAAATAATCCATCCAAATTTCAACATCCTTTATTCTAGTTGATTTTAGTTGGGGGAGGTGAGGACGTACGTTAAATTTAACAACGGGGGGGAAGATTTAGTAAGTCCACAGAGGTATATCGTTCAAACGCAAAAAAAGGGCATTTTTTTTTTAAAAAAAATGTTGTGTTTTAAATGTTGGCTGTGGTAAAAAATAATCTGCCTTGTTCGGTTGCAATGGAATAAAAAGCTTGTATTGAGAAATCAATACAGTTTGTGTACGTTCTTATAAAGTTCTTTCTTTTTTTTCCATCACCACATAACATCATTCTCAGAAACTCGTAGTTAGCGGCGGAAAAAAAATGCAGGAAACATATTTCCAAAATATGATATAGGTTTCCCCGTCCATAAGTATTTTATTTTTTAAAAGCTGTACAATATAATTTACAACATAAATGTTAGGCACAGTTTTTAGGTCATTTGGAGAATCAAGTTATGGTTTCTCATTTTATGTGATTCCATTTATACGACAGAATATATAAACTTTATTTTTTTTAAAAAAAAAGATTTAAGATACTAATTAGCTGATCAAAGATAAACGCCAAGCAATCACAAAGTAGTCCTCAACTTATGACCAAAATTCAGCCCATTTATGTTGCTAAGTGACAAATTTGTTAAGTGAGCTTTGCCCCATTTTATGACGTTTCCTGCCACATCTATTAAGTGAATCATTACAGTTGTTAAGCTAGTAACCCAGTTGTTAAGTGAATCTGGCTTCTCCGTTGATTTTGCTGGTCAAATTTTGCTTGCAAAAGGTGATCACGCAACCCTGAAATGCTGCAACTGTCATAAGTACCAGCCAGTTGCCAAGTGTCCAAATTTTGATCACGTGACCCTGGGGGTGCTGCAATGCTCATAAGTGTGAAAAATGGACAGAAGTTCACTTTTTCAGTGCTGTTTGTAATTTTGAATGGTCACTAAATTGTTGTAAGTCGAGGGCTCCCTGAACACAATAGATATTTTGATCTAACGTTCATCTATCGTTACAAAGCTCAAATATGGGTAGAAATCATAATATCATAAACATAAGAATTTGCTTTATTAGAAAGGCATTTATGCTTATTGGTTTGGTGGAAGCATTCTAAGCCAGATAGATTAATGTATATCATTTAGTAATGTTTTCCACAGGATACAAGAAGTGCTTTTTGTTGGAAGAAAGTGAACTTCGGAGTATATTTATCTGCCGTATCATCCTTTTCAAAGATTGTTCAGATTTCCAGAAATCTTCATAATGATAGACATAATCCCAGAGAGTATTGTTGACAGTAAACGATGGTTTCATTAAATGATTTCCGTTAGATGGGCTGTTTCCCTCCTTCACTTTCTATTTTCATTTGTAGTAAGAACAGAATAAATAAGCACATGACTTAGATGATGGACAGGAGAGATCGGAAAGGATATCTTTTCACAGTGTGTGAATGTTGTCTAATGCAGATATTAACCTGGCTTATTTTAAATCAGGGTTTGCAAATCAAACATTAAAGTCTTGGAGAATGTTGTTTATTTTCTCCTCTCATTGATAGGTTAAAAATTGTCCTTCTCCTTCTCCATCTTGTTCTTGTTCTCCTTCCCTTCCTCCTTCCTTCTTCTGCGCTACATATGTACTGACACAAGGAATGATTAACACAAACCTCCTTCCTTAACCATCATTTGAAAACTCACTTCGAACCATGGCTTCAGCAAACTTAGAAGTGATGTCCGGACATGGTTGTTAACTTCCTGGAGGAATGGCAAAATGAAATTTTGGTGGTAAATGGAGGAGAGCAAGGCAAATAATTTCCAGTAAATTAATATTTTGTTTGTACTGAAACTCAACCTTTTTCAAACTGGCAAAATCAAAACAATAATTTCGGATATTGACTATGTGACAATCATATTCTTCTAGAACTACAATCTTGGCATATTATAGTACAGATTGTCATTCTCGGGAACTTTTAGAATGGTATTTAATTTCAATTTTTTTAAAAAAATGTTTTTATTTTATTAAATGTATTGTGTCTGCCCACTCCAAAAGACTCCTGAAGAGTAACTTAGATGTTAAGCTGGAGCCAACCTTAGCTCCCACCGTTATTTCTTATTTCTACTGTAGTTGAACAAATTGTATAATGAGAAATAGTATAAAGCATCCTAGTCAGATTTCCTGGGTCATGCAAATAGCAGAAATAAAAAATCCAATGTAAGTATATGTCTCTCTTTCTTTTAAATTTTAGCTGACTATTCAGTCTTTCCATACCTCCCATTTCTACTTTACTGGTAATCTTAAAAATGAGTTTTTGGCAAGGTGTTATTATTATATAATTTTCTATGCTGTCGAGTCTTTGAAAATCATGGCAAAGTACGATGGCCAGGGGTTCACTTACTTTCCTCATCGGTTTGCAAATGTGAATGCATGTGCCACCTTTTGCACATGAACAGGAGGTTATGCGTTACGTCATGGCGGATGGGCGGAGCCTCCCACCACCGCCGCTACTGGTTCACCTGAACCGGAAAGAACTGGCTGAATCCTGCCTCTGATGATGGCATATTAAAGATAGAATAAAGAGAGGCAATTTGGCCTAGTGGTTAAGGCTAGAAACCAGGAGACTGTGAGTTCTAGTCCTACCCTGGGCATAAAAGCTGGCAGGGTGATTTGCGGTCAGTAATTCTCTCTCAAGGCCCCGTGACGAGATAGTCAATTCCTGTCACAACCAGTGAATCAACACTCATTTGATCCAAAAAAGTTGGACCCTGAATTTGTAGGAAAACACTATGAATAATAAAACGTTAAAGACAGAATAACAATTTAGAATAAGAAGTAACACAACCAACAGACCAAGATCACGTGTAATTTATCAACCTGATAATGAGTGAACAATCATATCATAGTGGCAAAGATTACCCACTAATGTCCGTCTGGAAAAGTTTCAGCCGTGAAGGCTTCCACGATGCTCTCACTGAGCCAATAGCAGTCTACAGAGAAGAGGGAGAAAATCTTAAATAGAGCAGGATTTATGTAACAGGAAAGAAACAGGCATTCAGGCACATTAGCATATTTTGCCTGCAATGGTTTCTCAATTTAAGCTAAAACTAGGTAGAATTCCCAAATTGTGTTAATTCCCGAGAAAATGGGATAGGAAGAGATTTGAAATGTAGCCTTGTGAATAGGGAAGGTGCATTCTTTCAGTCCTTTTCTTCTGCTTTTCCTCTTTAAAGCCATTTTTCTCACAGCAGAGTTAATGCTAATGGAACCCACAACAGAGGAAAACAACCAGAGGGAGATTAATACAAATTAATTTTCTCTCCCAAACCCCCAGTTTGCTACATCAGTCCAATCCCTGCTGTACTTTATATTTCCTTCCCGTCTGATAACACAGCTTTGACTCTTAGAAACGCTTTTGTCGTATATAAATTTTGCTGTCCAGGTTTTAAGATCAGTCTTCTTCAGAAATGACACTTTGAGGAAGGTTTAAACGAAGCCTTCCCTTAGCCCAGTGTTTCCCAAACTTTTGACATATAGCAATAGCAATAGCAGTAGACTTATATACCGCTTCATAGGCCTTTCAGGCCTCTCTAAGCGGTTTACAGAGAGTCAGCATATTGCCCCCAACAATCTGGGTCCTCATTTTACCCACCTCGGAAGGATGGAAGGCTGAGTCAACCCTGAGCCGGTGAGATTTGAACCGCTGACCTGCTGATCTAGCAGTAGCCTGCAGTGCTGCATTTAACCACTGCGCCACCTTGGCTCTTATGTGTACCCCTTCTATAATTTTTGTAACGCTGAGTACCCCTCATAAAAAACATATGCTTTAATAAAAATCAAGATGTTCGGACATCTTCAAGTTGCCAAGGTTGAGAAACACTGTTCTAGAATATAATAAATACATAATTTTTTGCAGAAATAAGAACAATCAAGAAATGAGCCACATCAGTGCACCATAGATGTGCTGCTGTTAAAATCTACAGAAAAAGATGCATCAGGCAGTTGTGGAAGGGCTGATTAAGTATTTTATTAAATTACTATGTCAATGAAGATTCTCAATCATCCAGGTAGAGTTGTCTAGAAGCTGAGTCCTAGCAACTAAACTTTCTTTCTTTTCCTTTTAATTGAAAATGCTTTGTAGCTTCTTCAGTCTGAGCAACTTGGTTAAAGGGGCCCCATAAATGTCCTCCAGGATAAATGTCTCAGTCATCCAAGCCATGGTTGTCCCAAAGGTTCCTTTTTACCTGGAAGATGTTTCGCTTCTCATCCAAGAAGCTTCTTCAGTTCTGACTTCTTCACTCCTGCTTGAGTAGAGGGGGTTGGACCAGAAGATCTCCAAGATCTCTTCCAATTCTGTTATTCTGTTAACACTTCTGTCCAGGGACCCCAGCCCTCTAACCCAAGGCTGGGACAACAGCTAGGTCTTCCTAGCTTTTCAGAATGCTGTCAGGTTAAGAGCCACGTGGATATCAGGGCGATCCTTATTTCAGAGGATAGGCATTACAACAGAGAAGGCATCCATCCTGAGCCCCAACAGATATGCCTTATTAGACAAGATGTAGATAACTGTGTTGAAGCCTTTTATCATATTAATATTTAAATCTAAAATTTAAAAAGTCTACAATTTAGAAAGGCCTAAAGGAACATTCTAATAATTGGCATCTTCCTTATATAAATTCTTTTATATACTTCTGGAACTTCTGTTTGTTCCATTAGAGAAAATGTGTAAGTACAGTTCAGTACACATTCCCTAACACTTTATTTTGTGAAAAAGCAAATTAAAATAGAGAACCAAACAATTTGTGCAATGCCACGGTCCCATTTCCGTCTGGGGATGCACCATTTCAAAGGAAAGAAATTAGGCATTTTATTTCTCTGATATCTAATCTAATTGGACTTTCACTCCTTAAAGAACTTGAGTGACTTAGAAGGAACTGCAATAACATTTACATTTAGAACGTAAATTTCATCAGCCAAGGTGGCGCAGTGGTTAAATGCAGCACTGCAGGCTACTGCTAGATCAGCAGGTCAGCGGTTCAAATCTCACCGGCTCAGGGTTGACTCAGCCTTCCATCCTTCCGAGGTGGGTAAAATGAGGACCCAGATTGTTGGGGGCAATATGCTGACTCTCTGTAAACCGCTTAGAGAGGGCTGAAAGGCCTATGAAGCGGTATATAAGTCTACTGCTATTGCTATTGCTATCACCACCATATCTGAGATCATAATGGCAGATAATCATTTATGAAAAAGAACAAAAAATAAATGTCCATACCAGGCCAGCTGTTAACGTCACAGCAGGGGCTGAAGGAAGGTTGTATAAGAACTTTCCTTTCAACTGCATCCAGCAGAGAAATCTTCGATGTACAAACCAGCTGGGAAATTTCGTACATTGTACAACTTGAATTGTTGTATTGAAAATAGAAATTAATTTTGATTAAGCCTTATTCCTTTCTAGGTAACCATTTCCTGAAATTTAGGGTCATAACTTTGCTTGGCATATATGTATAAAAACAGGATTTTGTTCCACATTAAGTCTTTCGGGGGCACGAAGATAATTTCTGTTGTCTGTAAATCCCTTTGTAAAATATTCCTTGAAACGCTTTTAACTTAATCTTAAGAAAGCATGTGTTGTGGGTCGGTGTTGGTGGGTGTACATATGCACACATACACGCACATACGAACACTCCGACAGATTTATAAGATTGGGAACATTTTGAAAATAAGACCATACCGATTCATAATTCAAAATATTTCATAATTATGGTTACATTGTTTGCCAAGACACAAACACATTACGGAGAGAACCTGTATGCCTATTTTCTAGCTCTGTATATATATTTTTTAAATTACATCTGCCAAAAAAAAATCAAGGTCAGAGATCACCTTGAACTCCATAATTTTATACTTGATTTTCCATTTTAAAAAATGCTAACAGTTGCAAGGATGGAAAACTATGTATTGTGAATGTATTATTAATTAATCGACTATTTCTTTCTTCATCAGACTAGCTGCATCATATTTGCAACAAGAGATACACTATTCTGTAATTGTAATTTTAAAATTAAAAGCAATAGTGACTTATTTTTTTGTTTTCCTAAACATATTGATAAAGTGTGTCTCTAATCAGAATTCAAACATTTTAGAGCAAGTTCCTAAGTGGCTCCTGTATCACCACGCTATAAGTATACATTTCACAAAACAGAAAAAGGAAAGGAATCTGGTTCGTGGCATATTTTTCCCATTTGTGCATATGTATGTACGTACAGTATCTGTGAATGTGTTATTGTTATCAGCTTGAATCAATCTTCTGCGAGATGAAGGCCACTTCACTAAAAATGATGGATTATCTAACATACTAGTCCAGAGAAGGTTGTTATTTCTATCTCCCAGTTCAGGGCTAAGAGAGTGACTGTTCTAAAATCATCCAGCTAGTTTATGTGCCTAAAGAAGGAATAGAACCAGGGTTTCTCCAGTCCTACTCCAGCACCATAGCATTACACTACACTACCTTGTTTTTCACGTAGGGTGTGTGTGTGTAAGTATTTTCCTTCCTGTTCTCTGAACTATCCCTTCTCTCTGCCTCTTGGAGCAGTTATGGTGGCACTGTTTTTTTTAAAACCATCCTCAGGCTTAGTTTTTGTCTGGTTACAACTCCTGGCCTCTAGAAATACAAATCTCCAAATAGCAATAGCAACAGCACTTAGGCTTATATAGCAATAGCAATAGTTAGACTTATATACCGCTTCATAGGGCTTTCAGCCCTCTCTAAGCAGTTTACAGAGTCAGCATATCGCCCCCAACAATCTGGGTCCTCATTTTACCCACCTCGGAAGGATGGAAGGCTGAGTCAACCTTGAGCCTGGTGGGATTTGAACAGCCGAACTGCTGAACTGCAGTCAGCTGAAGTAGCCTGCAGTGCTGCATTTAACCACTGCGCCACCTCGGCTCAATATACCGCTTCACAGTGCTTTCCAGCCCTCTCTAAGCGGTTTACAGAGTCAGCCTATTGCCCTCAATGTGGGCCCTCATCAGTGGTGGGTTTCAAAAATTGTTCGAACCTACTCTGTGGGTGTGGCCTCCTTTGTGGGAGTGGCTTACCACCCATGTGACCGGATGGGAGTGGCTTGCCGCCCATGTGACCGGATAGGAAGATGCCGACGACACTTGTCAGAACCATCTTAAATGACCCCACACACAGCACTGGCATGCATAAGAATAGGATGTAAACTTGTTTTTTTTAAAGGCATCTTTGGTTTGCGTTAAAACAACTTCAACACACGCAATGTTCTGATTGCACCACAAACGCAGTAGTCATCCTTACCTTTCACAGAGGCACTGAGTTTTATAAATATGAGCGTGATAGTGTAGAATAATCATATCCAAGGACCAGTGGTGAGTTTCAAAAAAGTTTGGAACCTCTTCTGTAGGTGGGGCCTGCTTTCCGGGTCCACTGGTGGAACCTCTTCTAACCGGTTCGGTAGATTTGATGAACCGGTTTTACTGAATAGGTGCGAACTGGTAGGAACCCACCTCTGACCCTCATTTTACTCACCTCGGAAGGATCGAAGGCTGAGTCAACTTTGAGCCTGGTGAGATTCGAACTGCCAAATCCCAGGGAGCCGGCAGTCAGCAGAATTAGCCTGCAGTACTGCATTCTAACCACTGCGCCACCACGGCTCATGATGAGTAACATCTTGAGAAATAGAGCTCCACCTTGTACATTATTCATAGAACTGTGGCTAGCTGGTCCTAGATTGATGACAGGCTGCTTAGCCACCATTCAAAGTTGTGACAGATCTTCCTGGACATACTTACAACTTGGTTCCAATAGCTGTTTCTCAGCATAATCACTTGAATTGGCCCACAGTTACAATGTCTGGTGGTTATGTAATCATGTTTTATGATGTTTGTGCCTGAGATAAGCATTTACTTCCAGTTTTTAGCAAAACTGGTCCAATTACCCTGGCGTTCGCTTAACAACTGCTGCAAAAAAAATGGATAGATCATGTGGGTGACCTGTTTTATGACCATCACAACACACTATTCTCATGAGCCATTGTGGTTATAAGTCAAGGACTACCTCAGTGGTGGGTTTCAATTTATTTTACTACCGGTTTGTTTGTGTTCTCGAGCACATTCACACTCATGCGACGCTTCTGCACACGCGCAGAAGCATCCGGGCGGGTGGGTGGAGCCTCCTGCCGCTGCTACTACCAGTTCACCCAATCCAGGGCGAACTGGCAGAAAACCCACCTCTGGACTAACTGTATATGCATGACTCATAATACCAAGATGTTCCTTCCGTCTTCCTCTTATATTCAGTATAGTAAAAACTGCTGGCTGTATTTCAGATTGTTCTGTGTTAGAACTATGGGCAGGTCCATTACACTGAGATTTAACATTGTAGGAAACTCGAATGACCCAGGCTGCTCCAGGGAGGCTATTAGCAACAGCAGAAGGTTATAGCCAAGGTGGCGCAGTGGTTAAATGCAGCACTGCAGGCTACTGCTAGATCAGCAGTTCAGTGGTTCAAATCTCACCGGCTCAGGGTTGACTCAGCCTTCCATCCTTCCGAGGTGGGTAAAATGAGGACCCAGATTGTTGGGGGCAATATGCTGACTCTCTGTAAACAGCTTAGAGAGGGCTGAAAGCCCTATTAAGCGGTATATAAGTCCACTGCTATTATAGCTGTCTATAACACACACACACACACACACACACACACACAATGAGAGAGAGAGAGACCTTTATAATGCTGTCTATTTCTACAAGCCTATATGCTCCTCAGGTAAGGATCTTTGTTGTAAGAATAGGAAGGTGTTAAGAAGTAGTGTAAATAAGACTTCCGCTTGTAAATTGTTGAAGGGATATGAGATTGGATTTTTTGAGGGGGGGGTTGGAGAATCGCCCTAAGTATTTGGACAAGTCGTTTTCATCCTCTCCAAATAGAAAAAATATCTGTGGTTAAGGGTACTCTGGCTTCCCTTATCAAGAGAGGGAGGGGGGAGTTTTCAGAAAAGGGAACAATTCATGTATTGTTTAATATCACTTTGCAAACCGCCACCACCCCTCCCAAAGTCAGCGACGGCTCTCTCCGTGTCTCCTTTTTTGATCTCTGGCCGTATTTTTCTCTGTTATGTCATAGAGGTCACCTGGCTCGTGTGTGACAAACTGCCTGCATAAGTCACAGTGCCAGCGGCGGAGATTTGTAACCGCGTCCCTGGTCCATTGCCTTTGAATTATTTCGCAGGCCCTTTACTTCACATTTGCACTCTGCCGGAAGATGAACAAGGGAAGGGAGTGAGACCAAGGGCAGGGTCTCCTCCTGAAGGACAAGGGGAAACAGGTGGAAGGTTAATGGCCGTAGAGCGTATCCGCAACCCCTCTCGGGCTTGATATATGGGCCACGAGCCTAAAACAGGCATTGGCTTTCAAAGATATATTATTTCATTTGAGGGGAGACATTCTGGAGATCCTGCATTTGTCTGCTGATAGATGATACTCTGTCCACAATTGGTTATGGCGTGTGAGTTTTCCTTGGGCCGGCTCCCGTACATAAAAATTTTCGCTGAGCTCTCCAACCTTTCACATGCCTTAAGGATGGGACGTGTGTGGGTTCTTCTGGCAGGCTGTAGGGCTGGAGTTTTTTGTGGATGCTATTTTAGTCATTCCTTTTGAAACACCAAGGCAAGTTTGGGGAGGGGGGGAGGGGGGAATGAAAGGCCCTTCTGTTCATTCATACATAACTTGATAAGGGGTGGCCTTGCGAAAGGAAAACAGAAACAATGTTAGGAATCAATTGTCTCCCTGCGCTGGGAAGAAGGAATCTTTAACGGAACGGCTTCATAGTGGCCGTTGCCTGCATCGAAACGCTTGGAAGAAACACTTTAGACTTCTAAAAATACAGACCAACCTTCTGTATTTTTGACAATTGCGGTGGCTTCTGTGTGAGATCTTATTTCCTTGCTTTTCGGCGTGACTGAACAAATAATCCTGATCCAGAAATTAGTTAAAAGGAAGTATCATTCCTTTTTCCTTTTTTTTTCCCCTCTACTTTAAAAGTTTATTAAGACTTGCGTGTTTGGAAACAATCCAAACCATCCCCGGGGCAGATCAAATTAGTAAGATGCTATACAAAGGATTACCGTGCACAGCTCTTCATGGAAGTTTAAAAGGAGTGGGCTTGCGTGATAACCCTTCATCTACCACCTCGTCAAAAGTTGGACAGAACCTTCCTCCTTCACAGAAGCTGGGAGACTTGGATCTTTAATGACTGCATCAGATTTCCTTTGGGAGATTAGATTGATTGATTGATTGATTGATTGATTGATTGATTGATTGATTGATTGATTGATTTATTTATTTATTTATTTATTTATTTATTTATTTATTTATTTATTTATTTATTTATTTATTTATTTGTCTTGTATGCCGCCCACTCCCGGAGGACTACAAGGGAAAGGGGGGAATGAGACAAAGACAACATATTAAAAACAAAACCAACATTCACAATTTCCGTGGAGGTAGATGCTTCTCAGCTCCCCCCAGCCTGCTGGAGCAGCCAGGACTTGGTGGCTTTGCGGAAGGCCGGGAGGGTAGTAAGGGTCCGGATCTCGACAGGGAGGTCATTCCAGAGGGCCGGAGCTGCAACAGAGAAGGCTCTCCCCCGGGCAGTCGCCAGCCGACATTGGCTGGCAGATGGAATCCGGAGGAGACCCAACCTGTGCGATCTAATTGGCCTGAGAGAGGTAATCGGCAGGAGGCGGTCTCTCAGGTGATGCATAGTTTATCCTACACTAAGATTACTGAAGATCCACTGAACCAAGATTGATATAATAGAGGATCCCTTGATACAATATAGAATTCCACTTTGTACTGTGGGAATTTGTATAGCTTGCATCTCTATGCTGGTCATATCTGCAACCTGTCAGGCTCCAAGATAGTGAAATTCCTTAACAGTACCTACATTAGGGGTGTCAAACGCCTGATTCAGCCCAGGGAGTGTTTAGTTATGGCACGCAGGGCCGCCCTGGAAACAGTGAAGGACCAGCCTGCGGTGCCTCTATTAGTGGGCTAAGTGCGGCCCTCCCAGGCTCTGTTTTAGGCCGCAATGGCCTCCTGCAGCCCTCTGCCAATGAAAACAGAGCTCCCAGAGGACTGCAGGAGGCCGTTGCAGCCAAAAACTGAGGGCCACATGTCCACACACCCACCTCCCGAGCTGTGTTTTCACTGACAGAGGGCTGCAGGAGGCCGTCACAGCAGAAAACAGAGCTTGGGAACCCATTTTCACCGGTAGAGCACTTGGGCCACTACAGGGCGCCCACAACATGAGTGATGTCAAGCTGACCACACCCACCTTGGCTCCCGAGGTCAAACACAACCCTGATGTGGCCCTCGATGAAATCGAATTTGACATCCCTGACCTATATGATTCCCTATATGCTAGCTCCATGGAACGCTCTCTGTATGTATGTTATTATGGGATTGGGTTTAGAACCAGGTCATACGTCACTAAAATTGGTTTGGATTATTTTATATTAACAAAACTGTGTTTGAAGGAAACTCCAGCTTATGGGCAGATAGTCCTCAACTTACAACCACAAATTGAGCCCAAAGTAAGACTTTTGTCAAGTCAGTTGTGCCCCATTTTACGGCCTTTCTTGCGGTTGTTAAGAGAATCATTGCAGTTGTTAAGTTAGTAACACGGTCGCTAAGTGAAGCTGGCTTCCCCATTGACTTTGCTTGTCAGAAGCTTGCAAAAGGGGGTCATGCGTCTGTTAGGGGCCACCACAGGGGCCTCCCTCGACACAAGTGACATCATGATGGCCTCACTCCCCCCTGTTCCACCCTCCCCTCGGTCAAACACAACCCTGATGCAGCCCTTAATGAAATCAAGTTTGACACCCTGGTTGTAGATGATTAGTCCCTGGAGGTTTTTAAGAAAAGACTGGACAGCCATCTATTTGAAATGGTATAGGACAGGGTCCCCTGCTTGGGCAGAGGGTTGGACTAGAAGACCTCCAGGGTCCCTTCCAGCTCTTTTCTGATTGATTGACTTAACTCAAGATTAAAATCATAACCTATTTTGCTTCTGTTACTCTGCATAGTAAATAATACAGAGTACATCCATAAAGTTTCACACATCTTGTCCTCCATTTTATAAACATGCTACTTTTACTTTCAATTTTCCCTTTAGTTTCATGAAGGTTGTTTAACAAAGAGCAACAATTATTCAAACAGCAAATTAAGCATGGCAACACCTATTTTTAGGGTTAATATGAAGCAATTGTCCAAAAAGCTCCATAGGAACAGCTCACTTGCTCTCCTCCCATCTCTCTCCTTTTGGCTGGTATTTCTTTCCAGCTATTATTTACTTTTAAACCTAGGCAAACAGCTCCTAATTTTCCAGTATATATCCGTGATAGTTATTGATTCATATTGTAGATGTATTTTAGAGAGACTTTAAAAGAATAATTTTTCAATGTGGTAATATGTAATGTTGCCATTCTTCAGCCTTCTTCCTTCTACCTTCTGAATGGGCAATAGGTGTTTTTGATACTTTGATCATTCTCTAATCAGCACATGGAGAAAATAGAAATTCACGCTGTATGAATTCCTTTGCCTCCTACATTAGAACACATTATCCTAATTATAGCGGCTATGAAATATATTTCAGTGCAGCATTTTGGTACTTACAAGAATAGTTGCTGTAAAAATAACTGTTCACCATTCTTAATATAAGTAAAACATGATGACCCATGACGACACCTACTGAAAATGTGAGAATTGTTGTCTATGTTGTTTATGCTGCAAGAAACATGCCCTTGAACAAACTCCTTAATGTAAACATCACAAGTCACCATGTGCAAATAGGCGGCAATATAAATCCCCTAAAAAAAAACTAAAAATAAACAGTTGGAAATTGTTGCCTTCAGAAATATTTTATTATTTTATTTCATTTGTTAATGTGTCCGATAACAGGAGTGTCCCTTAATGGCTTGCAAGCCAATTAAAAAAAAAATTAAAAACAGAAAAAATGCTAAAAACGTAAAACATTTTAATAAGCGAAGATCGAACGCAAATGCATAGTAAGTACTGCTGCCAGTCTATATAAGAAATTATCCCAATTGCATCGAGAGCCGTTGAATCGAAGCTCCATTATTGCATCCTAGGAAAACAAGGTAAGGTTGGGGCAATGCCACAGGGAAACCTTACGAGTATAAATTTTGATGCATTGTTTTTCTTTCTACTGACTTCATTGCTGTATTTCCCAAAACAGTAAACGGAAAATACATAATTTGAAATCCCCATTCAGTGCAGCCTATACAGACTTTCCAAAGTTGTCATGAACTCTTATTTCTAATGGGACAGGGAAAAAATGATTAACCAGACGAAGACCATCATACTAAATATATTTAATTAATGTAATCTGGCTTTCATTTCATTTAATTAATTAATTAGACTTGGGGTTTTTCCCTTGGCCCCTATGACTTTTTGAGTACAGCCCCCATCAAAGCCCCAAATGCAGTCAGTTGTCCAAACAGGTTGTGTACTTTTGAACTAAAAACCACTGAATAATTCATACGTCTCGAAGCTGTTCCATAATGGATATAACCAGATAGCCTCCGAGTGTGACTTAAAGATGCTTTAATGTTCTGAATTATAATGCTCAATTCGCTCAATTCTAGCCTTGTCAGTTTAGGACTACAGCATCTAACCAATAACCTCTCCAAGAGCGATGCCCTTTCTGTTCTCTGGATGTTTTCTGTTTGCTCAGTTCTACATTGGTTGTTAAGAGATATTAAAGTCTGATAAGATGAGGCCAGCACAGCCATAAACTTCAAAGAGATATACTGCTTTGTACAATTTTACCTAACCTCATTTCAGGCTACACTCCTCTTTCTGCTACAAGCATTGGGGGAAAATACCACCGTTGTAGGAGCGGCAGGACGATCTCTTACTATTCCCTCTCCCAGTCCCTCTTTCTAGATAATATACAGTTGTAAAAACGAATGATTCTCCATTCCCCTGGAGATTCTGCTGCATTTAGGTTAGACAAGCAAGCCAAAGGCTAGGGAGAATCTTTAGAGGAGATGGCAGCACAGAAAGAGATCCGAGGGCTTGTTAACAGGAGGGTGCAGCGTCCGAAGGGAAGAGAGCATTAGAGAGATCAGGAGAATTTGCTTTTTCTACTTGTTGCTTTGATAATGGATAAAAGGCCGTCGTGAAATATAAGTCACCAGCTGGGAATGGATAGTATAATCTTAGCAGAAAAACTGGTTGCCCTGTACTATTAAAAAAAACAACTTTCATATCAACCTTATCTATTGTGGAGAATACAAAGGAGTTGTTTATATCACAGACATCCTCCCTAATTGGAGAAGGGGACGGGAGGAAACCATCTTCCCTTCCCGTAGAGGAAGCCTTACAGGTTTTCTTTCAATTAATTTTTCATTGACCCTCCTCTGCTCTCTGACCAAGCACTCCACTGAACGAAGATTCCCATAATTCTACAGCATCGGGTGAAACACAGAGTCATCTTTGATGGATTTCAGGAGGTTGATCTGGACAGAATGATGAAGGGCCAGAATGCTTAAGGAATTATAACGGCAACTGAGTCTCCTGGGCATTTGCTTGTTCGATTCTTAATTTTGGCAAACGGTTCTCACTCCACAATAACTCCCCCCTCCAAAAAAAAACACTTATAAGAAATAACTTACTATACAATAGAGCAAACAGCAATAAAACATATGATAAGAAACTGCTGATAAAACTATATTCGTAATCCAGGTCAAGAGGTGGGACTCCTATTTAAAAGCTATCAAAGCATGAGAACACAACAGAGTGTGTGCTATTTGAAAGAGAACAATACATTAGTGGGATACAAGGAAAATACATCTAGATGTGTAATACAATGACTTGAAAGGATTTCTCTAATTTCCAAACACAGAAGTTATTAGAGAAGGGCATGAAAGGAAGATCTTAACTGGCAGACTGGTTCAGGTCAGAGAAGGAACAGTAACAACAGCCATGTAGCCTATTTTGTAATGGTTGATCTCTTTTATTGCTAAAACAGCAATGGTATCTGCTGGCCCATTTAATGAGCTAATCACTGCGCGCTGCATCTGATGAAGTTTCCGAGCATTTTTCACAGTCTATGTATAATACATTAGAACAATCTAGCAAAGGCTTATTAACATAGTCACACACACCCCTCTTTTATTTATTGATTTAGGCGATGTATATGGATGCCCATCACTCAGAAGTGATTCTTCAAATAGTGAAGCCGATTGTGAGCAAGTAACATTGGTGAAAAGCCATTAACGGCACGTCCAGTAGCTCTGATGAATTTTAGAGCTTTCTCTAGCTTCCTTAAACTGAAGGGCAGCACTGAAATACTACATTATCGGTCTGGCAACATAACAGCATCTCTTGATGCCTACAATGAGCTTCACTTTATTCATTTTCTTGCATTTCTTGCTGAATTGAAGAAATCATTCAAGACATTTACAGTGGCAATGTAAAACAGAGATATTTCCTTCCATTGGGTAACGACATTCATGGAATTTTTGAAGGGTTTCCTTCAAAAGTATGTGTGAATTATATATCTCCTTGGAAAAATTGGGGGAAAAAAGAGAATCTGGAAAAGTTGCCCAAGGCTTTTTGATCGATAGCACTGGGTTCCCTTCATCTTTTTTACATCTAGGGATTATAACAGCTGAAATCCATCAAGAACCAGGTAAATGTAAAAAGCACTCCGCCTTACAGGGAAACTAAAACAGATTAGATATAAGAATATCAGGAATAAATCAGACGTATTTTGCAGACAAGGCCTAGGAAAGCAGGGTTTCTCAAATTTGTAGAATGACATGGAGAGTTAATATGCAAGGCCAGTCCAAATTTACTCTACTGGTTCATCATCCAGCTCTATGATTGGCCCAATTACATCATTTATTCCCATTCTGGGCTGTAAAGAATTGCTTTCTTTGGCCCACTTCAAATTACAGACATTTCAAAGATAAAATCTTGTTAGAATTTAGAACCCATACTTAGATGCTGCTCGAGTTTAGTTTGCTGCACTAAACCTTGAAAATAAGAAGTATTGCTCTCCTCATGCTACTATAGATGTGTACCATTTTCATATGTCTACGGTGACTCTTTGCTACAGAACGCTGCAGTAGATGTCTATATGACTTGAATACTCTTCCATACTAAAATGAGCTGAACATTAGAACAAAGAGTTTTACTGGTTTTTTTCTTTTGTGAGTGTGAGATACTAGCTTTCCATGTATTAAGAATTTCCCCCCAATGATGGAGTAGACCATCATGTGCTCTTGATATGATGATACAGAAATTGCAGGTTTGTTCATTTACTCTTTGTAAGAACCGGGCTAAAGTAAACATTTGATTAAGCCATGATTGATTGTCGTTCTCTTTGGAATTTAATTGTATATTGGAAGAGATTTGCTACCATACCAAAATCTACTGAAATATCAATGTCCTTACAACACAACTGATTTGTAAAATATGAACGAGCTTTCCTTGTGAGGTCTTACATAAATTGATAGTTCTAATCAATCTCATAGGATTGGTATGCCCATAAAATGAGTTTTGGGGGGGGATTAGAAATAAAAATCTGATTAATTATTAAACATTCAAATCCCTGTAGTGTGAATATTTAAAATAGCAATGACCACTGTGATTATTAAATTAGATTAAGGATCCTCCCTTCCATAGTGTAACATGAACATCCTTGGGATAAAATACACTTTGCACTTTGCACTAAAATACATGTTGCACTTTGTAGTTTACTGGCCAAAATGCATCAAAACTGAACTGTAAGTTGTTACCAATTTTCATTTGCTTCATGTGGCACTAGGCTAGTAACCTAAGCCATACCTTCCCTATCTTAGTGAAAATGTTATGTGAAACCTTCAAAATTAGAGAGAGCCGAGGTGGCACAGTGGTTAGAGTGCAGTACTGCAGGCCACTTCAGCTGACTGCTAGTTCAGCAGTTCAACGGTTCAAATCTTACCGGCTCAGGGTTGACTCAGCCTTCCATCCTTCCGAGGTGGGTAAAATGAGGACCCAGATTGTGGGGATGATATGCTGACTCTGTAAACCGCTTAGAGAAGGCTGAAAGCTCTATGAAGCGGTATATAAGTCTAACTGCTATTGCTATTGCTATTGCTAAAATTCACCTCACCTGTCAGCTGCCATTTACCAAGGAGAGCTAAGGGTTAGAACAGCAACAGTAGCACATTTTCTATCTTTCTTGAAAATAAATTATGTAAACATCATAAAATTGTTAAAATTCTAACAATTGCTCATCAATATTGGCATTTGCCAAATTAGTATCATGAAGATCATACAACAACATTTTTTAACATTGAAACTTTGTATGTTCCGTTCCCATAATAACAATGTGCCTTATGGTTAGAAACAAGTTGATAAAGATACACTCAGATTCTCTTTGGGTAAATTCCCAGAGCAACTGAATGAATTTTAATCTTGAAACGGCTACAAAACTCTCTGGCCTGAAAGGGAAATGCTTTGTGGAAACTGGGCCACTAGAAACTTGCATTCTTCATTTTAATGACATATTTAGAGCCTTGCCAGGCTTTATATTCTTAGGTGTAATTACCCATATTAAAAAGAAAGAGAACCACTCATTAGTGTTCTGTTCCACTGACTTAATTATATCCTTAATTAAATCTTGACAAACTGGGGGTCATGGCTGTGTCAGTGGGATTTGTCACCGTACATCAGCAGGTGGCTACTCATGTCTATTTCTGATGTCCTTTTAAAAGCTTTGGGTACAGATTGCAGGATAAATGATAAACAAATGCAGATAGCTCTTCCTTCAAAACTTCTCTCTTTCTGGTAAGTGCAAAAAGAAGGCCCAGACTTGATGGGAAATATTACTCAAGTAGTTAACATACATTGTGTGCGTAGGTCCTATCTCCCCGTCCTTCCTTTGAGCAGATTATCAGCCTCCTCTATGCTTGATGAAATCAGAAGTGATTGCAGGGACCCATGTGAGAGTTAATCTCGATTGGATTGCAATAGTGCTTCACTTGGGGGCCACATTTTAGAAGCCTTTGGGGAAAAAACAATGAGTCCAGATGGAGGTGAATGCATGATTGGATGCTTCGATCAAGATGCACATTGCAAGCTCTTCACCTCTATTGGAGGCATAACTTATCACAATAGGTCTACAAAAGGTGCAAAGTGTATGGCAGGACACACTACCTTTGTATTCATTATTCACACACAAACACATGCTCCGGAATGTAGCTACAAGAATGTCGGTGATACTCCATCTCAGAACCCTAGTAGCTCATTCCTGTAAGGTCTGCACTGGATGCTGGTTTGTTTCTGGTACAGTTCAAATTGTGCGTGGCACGACAAAACCGCGCTCGACTAAAGCGCGCCCGATTAAACCGCGTCGCTGACGTCATCAGCAGGGCGACAACAGCGACCGCGAAGAAAGAAGGGCGCTTTAAATAGCGCTTTGAAAGCAAGCCGATTCAAGTTAAGGTAAGGGTTAGGTTTAGGGTTAGGTTTAGGTTAAGGGTTAGGATTAGGTTTAGCGTTAGGTTAAGGGTTAGGTTTAGGGTTAGGTTTAGGGTTAGGTTTAGGGTTAGGTTTAGGGTTAGGTTTAGGGTTAGGTTTAGGGTTAGGTTAAGGGTTAGGTTTAGGGTTAGGTTTAGGATTAGGTTTAGGGGGGGTTAGGTTTAGGTTTAGGGGTTAATTTTAGCTTTAGCGTTTACAGCGTGCTTTTTTCTCCGCGCTGTTGTTGCGCTGTGATGACGTCAGCTACGCGGTTTCGTTGAGCGCGCTTTAGTCAAACACGGTTTTGTGGTGGAACCCAAATTGTGGATCATTGTTTTTATAGCCCTAAAACAATTTAGGTCTCAGAACTGCCTCCTGCCATATGGGGGGGCATTGCTTCCTAAATTCTGATGGAGATGTCTTTTCTTTTGCCTTAACTGCAGTGAAATGATGTTTGATTTGGGGCAGAGAAAGGTTGTCAAAACAGCCCAGCTGGAATCTGAGAAATTGTTTTTCAAGAAGGCATCCGTTTCCCCAAGTAATTTAAATGCTATCTCCTTTACTCGGATTCTTTAGAAACTTCTATTCTTGCTTTTAATGTAAGTTTTTAGCTTATCTCTGGGATTATTTTTCTGACTTTTTAATCGTTAAAAATCGGCATCATTTAAAAATCTTTAAGTACCAACCTCCTCCCCAAGTAAGGCATATGCTCTAGAACAGTGTTTCTCAACCTTGGCAACTTGAAGATGTCCGGACTTCAACTCCCAGAATTCCCCAGCCAGTGTTTCTCAACCTTGTCAACTTGAAGATGTCCGGACTTCAACTCTCAGAATTCCCCAGCCAGCATTCGCTGGCTGGGGAATTCTGGAAGTTGAAGTCCAGACATCTTCAAGTTGCCAAGGTTGAGAAACACTGCTCTAGAAGAGCAAGATATGTACATGCTGTCCACTGTACTATTCTTCTTACAGAAAGGAGTGTTATGCTGAACTCAGAAAATAAGCAAGAAACAGCAGAGCAAAAAAAAATGATGTATGACGGGTTTTTTTTTAAAGGGAAAATAAATTTGGTTTACTAGAGGGGCATTATAGATGAATAAGATAAACCTTGATTGACCGAAGCCATGCTAGGCAGCAGAGGTCTCCTACCTAGCATGGCTTCAGTCAATCAAGGTTTATAGGATCCAATCTGGGTCAGTCACTGGGACCAGAGGTTTAATCTTCCACGCTTTTAGACTTGGGCTGGAACATTGATTGATTGATTTGATTGATTGATTTTATTATATTTATATGCCACCCTTTTCCCCCGAAGGGGACTCAGGGCGGCTCACAATTCAAATCAGGGAAGGGGGGTACAGACAAAAAATAAAAAATGAAACATAACAATGCATAATTTAAAAACACACAGGACCCAACAAAAGCGCGCACAACAAAGGTTTAGGTTTCGTTTTATTTATATGCCGCCTTATTCCCAACAGGACTCAGGGTGGCGCACAAACCCAAAGGGGGGAAGGGAAACACAAAAACTACAAATACAAACATTTAAAAGTAACCAACAGACACACAAATTGAGAGGGGAAGGGAACTCATCAACCCCAGGCCTGCCGACACAGCCAGGTTTTGACAGCTTTTCGGAAGGCCTGGAGAGAGGTGAGGGTCCGGATCTCCGCGGGGAGTTCGTTCCAAAGGGCCGGAGCTGCCACAGAGAAGGCCCTCCCCCGGGTAGTAGCCAGATGGCATTGGCTGGTAGACGGAACCCGGAGGAGGCCAACCCTGTGAGATCTAATGGGTCTTTGGGAGGTAATTGGCAGCAGGCGGTCTCTCAAGAACCCAGGTCCAATACCATGAAGGGCTTTATAAGTGACGACTAGCACCTTGAAGCGTATCTGGAGACCAATATGCAGGCAGTGCAGCTCGCGGAGGATAGGTGTGACGTGGGTGTACCGGGGTGCACCCACAATCGCTCGCGCGGCTGCATTCTGGACCAGCTGAAGTCTCCGAATGCTCTTCAAGGGCTGCCCCATGTAGAGCGCATTGCAGTAGTCCAGTCTTGAGGTCACAAGGGCACA
The DNA here is from genome assembly GCF_051295495.1 of Thamnophis sirtalis. Classification (NCBI taxonomy): domain Eukaryota; kingdom Metazoa; phylum Chordata; class Lepidosauria; order Squamata; family Natricidae; genus Thamnophis; species Thamnophis sirtalis. The sequence goes on from NW_028261387.1 coordinate 1,819,177, forward strand.
AGTGACTGATGCGAGGGCCTCCCGGTTCAGGTAGACGGCAGGCTTGATCCTCTCACCTTATAATTTTCAGCACCAAGTTCACTTCTTCTTATTTTCCCAGGCATATTAAATGCAGGCATTTTCAGTGGAATGACTTATTACTGCTTGCAGTTTTACTGCATTGTTATGCATTGCTTTGGTTACTGCTGTTTAATTGTAGTGCAGGTGTTTGTTGTCATTGTTATAGAGTATATAAAGTTATACACTATAATTCTTTTGTTTATACTAAAGTTATAAACTCTGTGTGTGAGCGAGAGAGGGGAGGGTGGTGTTACAACAGCAGGAGTTTTAATGCAGAATATTATGTAGTATTAAAATGCCTATTTCTAAGTCAAGTGACATGAATGAAATCCAAACAGATTCCATGCCTGATTGTTTTAGATAGAAAGGCAAATTGTAATTCACAGTTTATATTCAGGCAAACTATGGATAGAAAAATTGTCAAATGAGCTTTGTGGAGTACACTATTTCCTGTTTCAATCAAATCATAGGCTTCCATACAGCTGAACAGGCAAATTATGATTGTCGTATCCATTCAAACGGAGTGATCTCCCGTTACTTGTCCCAGCCTCTGCCAACCTAGCAGTTTGAAAGCACATAAAAAATGCAAGTAGACAAATAGGGACCACCTTTGGTGGGAAGGTAACAACGTTCCATGCACCTTTGGTGTTTGGTCATGCTGGCCACCATGGAGATAGCTTCAGACGGTGCTGGCTGAGATGAGATTTTAGTTCTTTATCGCTCAACTTCTAATAATTGTATTACAGAAAGAATTTGAATGATTCATAAATGTCATCAGAGGTTGGTAGGTAGGTAGGTAGGTAGGTAGGTAGGTAGGTAGGTAGGTAGGTAGGTAGGTTGGTTGGTTGGTTGGTTGGTTGGTTGGTTGGTTGGGTGGATGGATGGATGGGTGGATGGGTGGATGGGTGGATGGGTGGATGGGTGGATGGGTAGGTGGATGGATGGATGGATGGATGGATGGATGGATGGATGGATGGATGGATGGATGGATGGGTGGGTGGGTGGTTGGGTGGATGGGTGGGTGGATGGATGGGTGGGTGGATGGATGGATGTATGGGTGGATGGATGGAGGGATGGGTGGATGGATGGGTGGGTGGATGGCTAGTTCATTGATTGAATCAATATATGTGATCTCCCACTCAAGTATGAAACTCAGGGTAATAGATCAATGAAAAGTATAATAATAATATTAAAAATAATAAATGATTTTGTACCTGAGGTGACTCATCCAACCAAGGAGAAATCAAGAACAATCAAGATAGTCTTAAAATCTCTGTCCTGCTACTTAGACACATCTGAAAGGTGGCCGGGGTTGGGATTATTCAATTCTCAGAGGGAATGTTACTCCAAAGGCCAGGCACAAAAACAGAGAAGACTCATTTCCTGAGTCATAGTAGATGACCCTGCTTATAGAGCCGAGGTGGTGCAGTGGTTAAATGCAGCACTGCAGGCTACTTCAGCTGACTGCAGTTCAGCAGTTCGGCTGTTCAAATCTCACCGGCTCAAGGTTGACTCAGCCTTCCATCCTTCCGAGGTGGGTGAAATGAGGACCCGGATTGTTGTTGGGAGCGATATGCTGACTCTGTAAACCACTTAGAGAGGGCTGAAAGCCCTATGAAGCGGTATATAAGTCTAACTGCTATTGCTATTGCTATTAACTAATGGGGACTGGAACATGTCACTGGATAGGCAGAAGTACCCAAAGACAGGTAATCCCTTAAATAAGTAGTCCTTGTGCAATGAAAGTCTTTGTAGGCCACTACAACCATTGTAGTAATCATCTTCACCATAGTAAAACTATAAACATCAAATTACTAGTTGGCTACAGTATTCTGATCTCCAAGGCTTGCATTAGTCAGCTATATGGAAAAAAAACAAGAGTTCCGATTGACTATGTCAAGGCAATGAGGACTCAGAACCCTGCACAAATTGAAATATTTTTCATTGTTACTGCACATTATCTTAGCTAATATAACCCCCAAGTGCCAGTACAAATCCCTATGGTGTGGTCTGAGCATTTCAGCTCTTACAGAAACATCCTGTTTCTGTAAGAATGACTTAAAATGCATATTATTAAAGGGAATCAATAATGTATATTTATTAAACAAATTTTCATCTCTTTGTTTAGGCTTCTGAACTGGTTACAAGATAGAAGGAAACTCATATAAATAAACAATGAATCGGAAAGTAAATGGGATGTTCTCCCCACCCCCTCGCCCCCCAGTTACGGCTAAATGAGAGCCATTATGAAGCTTTCAGATAAACTTACCCAGCTCTTATCGGTACAAACCTGATAGATCTGCCATTATTCTTAGTGAATAACAGAAGTTATATCATTTTCTATCATTAAAAATGCATTAATCCTTTTTTTTTAGTAACCTTCCTCTAATTCATTGATTCAATTATACTCTGAAGGGTAAAGTATAGTGAAAACAGAGTATTAAAAACTACGTTTTATAAATATTACGTTTCTTTTTAGAGATACTATTGGAATAATTTTTGAGAAAAACTACATTAAACCACAGTTCAATGAAAATTCATAAAAGTTTGTATCAACGCAGTAAGTTTTAAATTTGGGGTTATATAAGTGAGGATTCTGACCATAATCCACATTCATTGTGATCACTAAGAGTCAGAAAAATCACAAAAGCCAAGAAAATTTTCAGAGTCCCAAAGTGGGCGGCATACAAATTTTATTAAATTGAAATTGAAATTGAAAATTCCTTGCACCAATTAGTCATAAAATTTAGATAATATCCTGCACATCCCATATTAATTTCTGGCACACATTTATTTACCAATAAAAGGACCTGAAAGGCAGGCTCACACCTGTTGGTACAAAATACTGTTATTTCCAAATGTATAAATGTATCTTATAAATTTATTACGACTGGGGAATTAAAGCTGGGTTTCAAAAAAATGCTTAATTTTAGATGAATTGCAACTCACAATTTTGAAGGGTGGGTCCACATTCCCCCCTTAAACAAATTATTAATCTGTTTAAAGTTTTATGAGACATTGTATAATAGTTATTAACTGCTGCAATTGTTTAATTACAGGAAAACAAGCTGTGAATAAATATATGCAGGGTTTTAGCTATCAGTCTGCAATAAAAGCCGTATTTACAATGAAGCCGGCTGTTTTCCTGTCCAAAACAACTTCAAAGGGAGTTAGTTCTATATTTTGCTGGCAGTTTAGATCAGGGCTTATTAGAAAACTAAATCTGTATACAGGTAGTTCTCGACGTACGACCACAAGCAAGACCAGAATTTCTGTTGTTAGCAGGGTGGAGGTTGACTTTGGCCATTGTTGTTAAGCAAACCACTGCAGCTGTTGTGTGAATCAGGCATTCATTAAACAAATCCAGCTTCCCACCGTTGACTTTGATTGTTGGAAGCCAGCTGGGGAAATCACAAATAATAATCACATGACTCCGGGATGCTGTAAGTGTCAGAAATACATCCAGGTTGCCAAGTGCTCAGATTGTGATCACATGATGGCATCAGTTGTAAGTTTGAGTTTGAGTTTAATTTTATTTATAGGCCGCCCAATCCAGGAGGGCTCGGGGCGGCTTACAGAGAGGGGAAAGAAAATAAAATAAAATAAAAAGAAAATAGACAAGTTAAAAACAACACAGATACATTCATTTCAGTCGGGGCTGGACCTCAACAATGCGGTCAACAGCCCCAGGCCTGCCGGAATAGCCAGGTCTTGACAGCTTTTCTGAAGGCCATGAGAGTGGGGGAGGTCCGGATTTCTGGGGGTAGTTCGTTCCAGAGGGTCGGGGCAGCCACAGAGAAGGCTCTCCTCTGGGGAGCCGCCAGCCGACATTGTCTGGCTGATGGCATCTGAAGGAGGCCCACCCTGTGGGCTCTTACCGGCCATTGGGAGTAGTGTGGCAGTAGTATGAGGTATGAGGACCGGTTGTAAGTCACTTTTTTCAATGCCACTGTAACTTCAAATGGTCCTTAAATAAATGTTGAAGACCACTTATACCAGTTGACATGATTCTCCAGGGATCAGGTATTTGGGGGTGACTGACTTCCTTATGTGAGCGCAGTGGAGTCAGAGAAAAAGCATTATTTGACATCACAGTTATAGCCACCTAGGACTTGGGAGGGGGTTGCCTTTCCAATTCCCTCTTTCAATATGTGATTTCTCCTCATTGATAGTGGGGACTGTAGAGTAGCAAGTATATTATTGCACTAGTTATGTAGAAAACCTTGAAATTCACCCACACGTAAACTCACTTATGAGTAAAATTGAGTTCCCAGGTCTAGTAAATAATCTCTCTGAGACCCACTTATTCTGCTCTTAACTCTGACTTTAGTTATATCGCCTAACCATGAAACATATTTATTAAAAGCACAATACTCAGAGGCCTTTGTTCAGATATGCGGTTTGCAAAACCGAAGATAATTTGCACTGTAGGTGAGAGGTCATTCTCTTCCTGGTCTGTTAATGGAGTTGGGTTGGGATGAGATCAATTTCCATGCTTCTTCATATTGATCTCATACCTCATTGGCACTGCGCTTCATGGATTGGTTAGCTCAAGTGTGAAAAATGATTGATAGATCTCTGACCCCCGAGGATTTTGTTTTGGGTGAGATTAGGATAGACTTTTACTCTTGCACATGAATGATGTGTAAGATACGGTACCCCTGGAATTCATTTAATTTGCTTAAACTGGATCCAGTTAAACTAAGGTCTCTCATGTTTTAAAATTTAAATTCCGAATAGTTCTGCAAGAATTAACAATATCTGAAGCAGTAGACTTACGAATACTAGTTGTTCGGTATCAATAGAATAGAATAGAATAGAATAGAATAGAATAGAATAGAATAGAATAGAATAGAATAGAATAGAATAGAATAGAATAGAATAGAATAGAATAGAGGAATGGAAGAGAATAGAGGAATGGAAGAGAAGAGAATAGAATAGAATAGAGGAAGGAAAGAGAAGATAGAATAGAAGAAAGGAAGGGAAGAGAAAGAAGAGAAGAGAAGAGAAGAGAGGAATGGAATAGAATAGAATAGAATAGAATAACAAAGTTGGAAAGGACCTTGGAGGTCTTCGCTCATATAAGTAACATCCTAAGCCCGTGATGATGAATGTTATGGCACACATGCCAGAAGTGGCACGCAAAGCCATCTGTCTGGGCACGCAAGCCATCATCTGTTGCTCTTCTGGATTCTGGCGCACCGGCTAGCTGATCTTCACACGCGTGGGAGCGCCGGAAACTGGAAGAGCGCAATATTAGACACAAACCAAAGAAAGACCTATTTTGCCAAAGGATGACTTGCTTTAGACTACATTATACATGTTCTTTGGTTTGGTTAAAAAAGTACTGGAACATGTGTGTGTGGTGTGGGTGTATTGAGAGATGAAATAACCTTTGGGAAAAAATACAATGCTTAATTAACAAAATAATACTTTACTAAATGACACACACCGATTGTGTATGTGTTCTGTTAAAAATATTTCTCCTATGCTCCTCATTACAAAGAAACCAAAGTAACGAAAATTGTTTCACCTCCAGGTTTGTGTCACCAAACTGTATCACCACAGGCGCTAAACAATGGTGTCCTTATCACTCAGGCAACCTTTATACAAAGTAGGGCAGTGCATCGGTTTGGCTTGAAAAGCAAAAAAGGGTTCTTGCAACAGATAGGCCACTTCAAACAGGTACTAACATTTTGCCACGGCAATTTATTATGAGAGAGACCTGTAATTCATCCTCAGTAGGTGGGCTAGTTAGAAATGAAGAGATGTTGAAAAGTTTGGAGTTGCTACTCTGAGGGAAAAGCGCCGTTTGTTTTACCCTATAAATCATTTCGTTTACAAAGGCTGTAAGATTTTGGTTGCTTTGTTTTCTAAAATATGTGGTGGAAATCTTTGCATGTAGTTTATTGAAACCTACTCCACTTGAAAAATGGTTGTGGAGAACAGTGAGGGCATTACATTGAAAAGCACAAAGACAGAAGCATTTATAATGTGGTCTGTTGCTAATTCTGATCCAATATATTTAAATATATATTCACTACTGGTTTTTTTAAAAAAAATTCATTCGTTTCTAGCCTGTTTTCTGGTACCCATTTGTAGATTTCATTCTGTTCTAACCTGAAGTTCTTCAGATTATTTGTAATTATTAGCCACCATGCCAGTAACTATGAATTCTGGGAGTTCATATATAACTGGAGGCTGGCAGGTTAGTAAATATTTTTTTCCCCCAATCTGTTATCCCTCTGGTATTACTCCCTTTTTCCTGAGCAGCACAGCTAAGTCAAGCTATTCTGGCTGAAGTTTCTAGCTCTAAAGAAGAGACTAAGTTAAGAAAGCATCACAGGGAAAGTTCACCATGAAAGATTTTTCTCTACTCGGGAGCATTACAGGTGAAAGAGCTCTTGTGGCTCGGTAGGACTCTGACACAGAAACCTCCTGTGAGTGGTTTCAGGATGCTCACAGGAGAAGATAACAAGCAGCTGTGGCTCGTTAAGGCTCTCCTCCTGCGGATAAAAGACTGATGGTGCCACACCCTAGTTGCAGAAGTCAACATTTGTTCCATTCCGTTCCGTGCCTCTCCTAGTCAAGTCTCTATTTGTTTGCAATCATCGAGAAGAAGCACTTGGATAAGTGATTTGCTTTATATAAACCTGGTTTGCTGTGAGAGTTTGCTTTTGCATTTGCTGTTTAACAATTTGCCAGAGAATTTATCTATGTTTATTTTGGGCTCGCAGCCAGCCGGGACTGATAAAGACATTCCTTTGCAAGCTGTGTGTGGCTGTCGTTTCTGAACGAGCAAGGTGGGGGTCAGAACAGAGAGCCATGGAGGATGCACATGCTATCAAGCACAGGCAATGCCCAGGGTTGCTTTAGAGCAGTGGCCCCCAACCTTTTGGGCCATCGAGAAAGGTTTTTCCACCAACCGGAGGGGATGTGGTTTTGCCTGCTGCCTGCATCCTGCCAATGGCGCTTCAGTTGTTTTTGCGCCCCAGTTTCTGGCATGCAGCAGCCCGGTGCCAATCTGCAGACTGAGGGTTGAGGACCTCTGCCTTAGAGAATAGAACCGGTATAACTTGCCTCTTTAGAGGGCCTCTCTAGGCCTTATTCTGAGGGATATTCTACAGTCCAGAAACCTGTCTTGTTCTGAGGATTAATCAATGGTTAGTGTCAGGGGCGACATAATATGGTAGATAAATGGCAGCAAACACAACCTACTGGAGAAATGTCACCACAACTCACTCATATGGTTCACAAGTTCCTCAGGAGAAGAAGCCGTCAACATGATTCATGATAATTCTTAGCACTCTGTCCTTCATTAACTATGTCTTGATTATGCCACCAACTGGATGCTGCAGCAGCTTTGCAAACATCTCAAGAAATAGAATGCGAATTTATCTAGTGATTAAGGCACCAGGCTAGAAACCGGGAGACTGTGAGTTCTAGTCCCACATTAGCTATGAAAGCTGACTAGGTGATTTTGAGACACTTCGACAGTCCCTCTGCGCCAGCCCAACCGGCCTCCCGGGATTATTATTGGACAAAAAATAGGAGGATAAAGAAATTACATTTTCTTTTTAAAATTCTGCCTCTTTTTTAAAGAAAAAAAAAGGAAATTATATTTATAATTCATCATGTAATGCTGAATGAGTAATCTAAAGATCTAGCAAGCAAAGTATAAACAAATCGAAAAGCCCCCAAAAGCACTTCTTAAATTGCAGGAGCTACATTTGATACTTTGCTTAATCCAAATTGCTTAATCCTGATGGATGGATGGATGGATGGATGGATGGATGGATGGATGGGTGGGTGGGTGGGTGGGTGGGTGGGTGGGTGGGTGGGTGGGTGGGTGGGTAGGTAGGTAGGTAGGTAGGTAGGTAGGTAGGTAGGTAGGTAGATAGATAGATAGATAGATAGATAGATAGATAGATAGATAGATAGATAGATAGATAGATAGATAGATAGATAGATAGATAGATAGATAGATAGATAGATAGATTAGATAGATGATAGATAGATAGATAGATAGATAGATAGATAGATAGATAGATAGATAGATAGATAGATTAGATAGATAGATTAGATAGGTAGGTAGGTAGGTAGGTAGGTAGGTAGGTAGGTAGGTAGGTAGATAGATAGATAGATAGATAGATGATAGATAGATAGATAGATAGATAGATAGATAGATAGATAGATAGATAGATAGATAGATAGATTAGATAGATAGATTAGATAGGTAGGTAGGTAGGTAGGTAGGTAGGTAGGTAGGTAGGTAGGTAGGTAGGTAGATAGATAGATGATAGATAGATAGATAGATAGATAGATAGATAGATAGATAGATAGATAGATAGATAGATAGATTACATAGATATGCAGATATATACACACATACAAAATATATACATTTAAAAATCTATGGCCATCTATGCTCAAAATCTATATTTGTCTAAACTTCTACTGAAAACCAGCGTTAGACAAAGAAGAGCACGGAAAGAGAAACAAGCTATATTGGTATAAGAGTGTTTTACTCAGTGTTTCTCTGAACGTTTAGAGGGGTGTTTAGTACTCATGTGCAATCCATCAGCCTGGAAGTAAATCTCCATATAGATTAGCTTTTCTCAAACAGACCCTTTTTAATGTGCATACATTACAATCCCTATTACAATTCTCCAAACAACAGGGCCATTATTTGCAGAAGAACATTTAGATGAATCTGGATCAAATGCTGGACGCTCTCCTCTGGCCAGCTTCACTTAAATGCCACGGTACTTTCTTTTGTTTTGATGATGGCTAGGATTTTTTAATAAACCTCTGGAGACTTCCATGCTAGAGATCCTAGCTGCCGTTGACTGTTGCACAACGTAGGAACCTAATTTCTGATTTTTCTTTGGCATTGTTGCTGCTGAAGCTAAATCCGAAATATACGTCTTGGCCAGAAGGAATGAACATCAGGGGTGGGTTTCAACCGGTTCGCGGCGGTCCCTGCGAACCGGTTGGTCGGCGAACCCGGAAGTAAGTAACTTCCGGGAACGGCAAAGGGTCCACCCGCCCGCCCGCGCTCCTTACCCGGTTTTGACGAGTTCTGCGCTTCCACGCATGCGCAGAACGCATACAGCGCCTGCGCGATCCTCCAGGAGCAGCTGGAGCCTCGCACAGATGCTAGTACGCATGCATGCACCGCGCGCGTGCACGAGGACGCCGCCGGCCCCGTTCCAACCGAACCGGTTGGAACGGGGCGAGAAACCCACCCCTGATTCACATGGAACTAGTAAATGAGCTCCTGGCCATAAAGAAATAGACACTCAAAAAGAATATGCATCAGATTGCTGGATGACATCCTTTGTTATAGGCATGATTGGTGCGCTGCAATATAGGGCCCAGGTCAGCCAAATAAGAGACATCTCCCATCTAACACGGTTTGATTCCATTCTCTGTTGTTTTTCTACCGCTTTAGTTTTTCAAAATCATATTTCAAAGCATCAATTTCTGGTAGCCTAGTGACTGCTGCAACAAGGCCTTCTGTGATTCATTGATGGTGTCAAGTATCCATTTGGAATAAATTGCCTGAGTACATTCAGAATGCACCGAGTACATCCAATATGTTCCCAATCATATTAGGGAATGTGAAGAGTAAGGCTTTGTCTTCGGGTATTTTCTTCCCCTCTATTTTTTTTTTTAAAATATCACAGGACTCTTGACATGTGGCAATTGGATTGATAGGGATGATTGTTTTGCTTCCAATGGGCCAACCAGACTTTTAGCAAATCTGCCAAATCGCACATTACATGATTAAATGACATCTTAGTGTTAATAAGAACTGAAAGGGAATCTCTAGCCAGCGGCACAGCACTGGGAGAGACGAAATAACTTTCCCTCGACAGTTTTCCGAATGCTATTTGTCCCGAAGGGGAAAATAAACAAAAGATCCATTTGCCTAAAATGATTTGACCTACAAGGCAAAAAATAACTTCATAAGTACATTATTAATTGTGAAAGTAATATGGGAGATTTAAAATGCTTTACCCCTCTCCCTCTCTCTCTCTCTCTCTCTCTCTCTCTCTCTCTCTCTTTCTCTCTCTCTCTCTCTGTCTCTCTCTCTCTGTGTGTGTCTCTGTCTCTGTCTCTGTCTCTCTCTTTCTCTCTCTCTCTCTCTCTCTCTCTCTCTCTCTCTCTCTCTCTCTGTATGTGTAGTGTTCCTTTGATATTTTTTCACCGTGGGGTTAATATGTCCTATATTTGTGCATAATCAATACATGTAAATGGTATTAATTTTATTGAAAATATTAGCATGAACCTTTAGTACATCAGTCTGTGGTGGTTTCAGAGTTGACATCATCTGAAGCAAGAGACAAAGCATTTTTCTTTTCCAGTGCCTTTAGCTGTTTAACTGTTTATTAAATTTATAGGCCACCCAATCCTGGAGGACTCCGGGTGGCTTACAGAAACAGAAATTAAGAGAAATTAAAAACAGATAAAACACGACAAATTTAAAAAGACACAACATGCACCCAATCTAAGCGGGGCTGGACCTCAATCCAGAGGTCAACAGCCCCAGGCCTGCCAGAATAGCCAGATCTTAATAGCTTTTCAGAAGGCCATGAGAGTGGGTAGGCTCCTTCATTTTTTGTTAATCTGTGCTATGTAACTCCTTCCTTCCTTCTTTCTTCCCTCCCTCCCTCCCTCCGTCCCTCCCTTCCTCCCTCCCTTCCTTTCAAACTAAATATCACCAGGAAGTACTGATTACCACCATTAGTGTAGTGTTTTCTCTACCCAAGCTGGAGATGATGATGATCATCAGCCGAGGTGGCGCAGTGGTTAGGGTGCAGTACTGCAGGCCACTTCAGATGACTGTTATCTGCAGTTCAGCGGTTCTAATCTCACCGGCTCAGGGTTGACTCAGCCTTCCATCCTTCCGAGGTGGGTGAAATGAGGACCCAGACTGTGCTGACTCTGTAAACCACTTAGAGAGGGCTGAAAGCCCTATGAAGCGGTATATAAGTCTAACTGCTATTGCTATCATCATCATCATCAAAGTTATCTCATATTGATTTGTCCCACAGCAAGTTGTCCCATGGTGAATTGTCCGTGGTGAGTTCCCCATTCCATTTGATACAAACTACTTGCCCTCATCCATGAACTCCAACACCTGGAGTTTCATTTCACCTTCCCAGCAACAATACTGGGAGGAAGGTTGGACTTAGAGTGTGATCAAACACTTAGGAGCACTTAGTGAGCATTACGACTGATGAACTAAAAGTCACCTCAAACCCAATGCAACCCTTTAACCATGGTTGAGTGAAAACACCTGGAGGACAATCTCTGTCTACCCCAAATCTACCATGATTGAAGCCGATATCTCCACTTATCAAAGAAACAAAAAGTACTTCACAGGTGATATTGCAACAACAGTTGATAGCAATCTTCAGCTTTAGAGAGGCGAAGACCCAACAACCTTTTGAAAACCACCTCTCGCACACAAATATCAACATAGACAAGATTGTTTCAAATATGATTGGCAAATAATTGGTATGGACTTTGGTGGTGGGAAGGAAAGGATTTATTTTTTTCATTTTATTTCATTTTTGTTGCCGTATGCCTTAACTTTGTAGAGATTGAGAAAATCAAACTTTCTTGTGCTGCACAGGATGCTAACCTAATACTTACCAGTTTTCTTTGGCGTTACAATGAATGACACTATAATGACATTTAAAGTTCTCATTTGAATTTCCTTCTATTTTTTTTTGCTTTACTCATTTCTACTAAAATCTGTGCCCTTTTTCTGCTTTCTCTCCTTTGCAAGATGATTCAGAGAAGAGGAACTTGCTCATTTGTGGTTCCCTTCCAAGTGCTCCCAAGGATAACCATCAAACCTAGCTTGTATCCCTCCCCTTTCAAGACCGCAAAAGCAGTGGCATTTTAAAAATAAAATAAATAGGGTACACGCTCCTACAGAATAATCGCCTGGGGTAGGCTTAGAGCACTACGGGATCGAAAGCAATAGCTGTCTCAGTCTTCATTGCATAAGAGTCTGATCAGAGTTCACAATCTGTTAATTTCAACGTTCATTTTGGAATAAAGGTTTTCTCAGTTGATAGGAAGCTGTCGAGCTGAGAGAATGTTTACAGATTAACAGAGTTGGGAGGGAGCTTGTAGGTCAGTGGTTCCCAAACTTGGCAACTTTAAGACTGGTGGACTTCAACTCCCAGAATTCTCCAGCCAGCTCTGCTGGCTGGAGAATTCTGGGAGTTGCAGTCCACCAGTCTTAAAGTTGCTTAAAGTTGCCAAGTTTCTCTGAACTAAATATTGAAAAGAATAGTTGTCTTCCTTTGTTCTGAACCCACAAATTAGAATGACTGTTCATCAATAAATAGCACTTTATAATAAATAATTTGACATCTATCCAACAACGGTCTGAATTTATCTGCTCACTGCCTGCCTCTTCTTCATCTATTAATCTGGTGCTTTAATCAACTTCCGATGCTTTCTCTACCTACCTATTTCCTCAGAAAAAGAAATCCATCATGCTGAGAAACTGTTTAATACTGGCCTATGTTACAGGAAAGTTATATGCTACTTTAACGATAGTTAAATACGGTAGGTACAGTGGTGGCATTCAGCCAGTTCGCACCACTTTGGGAGAACCGGCTGTTAACTTTCTGAGCAGTTTGGTGAGCTGGTTGTTGGAACAAAGCATTAGAGTAGAGAACCGGTTGTTAATTTATTTGAATCCCACTATAGCAATAGCAATAGCAGTTAGACTTATATACCGCTTCATGGGGCTTTCAGCCCTCTCTAAGCGGTTTACAGAGTCAGCATATCGCCCCCAACAACAATCCGGGTCCTCATTTCACCCTCCTCGGAAGGATGGAAGGCTGAGTCAACCTTGAGCCGGTGAGATTTGAACTGCCAAACTGCAGAACTGCAGTCAGCTGAAGTAGCCTGCAGTGCTGCACTCTAACCACTGCACCACCTCGGCTCTATAGCAATAGCAGTTAGACTTATATACCGCTTCATAGGGCTTTCAGCCCTCTCTAAGCAGTTTACAGAGTCAGCATATCGCCCCCAAAGTCTGGGTCCTCATTTCACCCACCTCGGAAGGATGGAAGGCTGAGTTAACCTTGAGCCGGTGAGATTTGAACCTCTGAACTGCAGATAGCAGTCAGCTGAAGTGGCCTGCAGTACTGCACCCTAACCACTGCGCCACCTCGGCTCTTACTACTGCGTAGGTACTGTATAGGCATGAAACAGCCCAATTCCTACCTTGCTAATGGGTGTTCTTCAGACGTGCTACATTATAATTTTCCATAATTCACACTCACCCCCCAATGTTTACAAAGATAAAGTGAGGGAGGAGGAAGCACGTTCACATTTTGTGACTGACTCTTTCAATAAAAGTATTCCTAACCAATATGGCATAGGTTTCTTAGTCTGATCTACATGTAGGGGTGACAATAGCCTGGTAATATTAATTACTGAGATTTGAAGAAGAGAGAGGGTGATTGTCTTGTTATTGGAGAGATACAGGTTGATAGATGGAAGAGTATAATTCAAAATTAGCTGAACTTAGTTAAATTCAGTGGTAATAGGTATAGTTAAATAAAAATTGATAATGATAGTAATGTATACAATGTTGAGCTGTTATGATAAGTAATAATTGGATATGAGAAGGGAAGGTTAGAAATATTTTTGGACTATGTATAAAGATTATTAATAATAATAATTATAATAAAAAACAAAACTAGATACAGTTAAGTTTTAACTAATAGGGGGGAAATGTTATGATATAGGATATAGTTAAATAAAGAAAGGATAATGGTAATAAATTATATACATGGAGGATTAGAAAATTTTGGTATTAAATATTATGGATGTTTAGCTAAAAAGAGGATATGAGGATTTAATGTTAATGGAGGATTTTACAAATAGGTAAATGAAATGCCAGCATGTGGTTATGGATTGAATCTTGGTATATTTAAGGATGAAGGATGTTTAAATAACTATAGTCAAATAAAAGTGAAGGTATGATGATGTTAATTTGGTAAATATTTGAGTTCAGATATTTGAATTAATATGAATTATATTTGATGACGGTGGAAGAGGTGCACAAAAGCCTTTTGTAACCAGCTGATACACTTTCTAGAATATGTAAAGAAGGAGGATGTTTGTTTTGAAAATAAATAAATAAATTTTAATTTTTTTTAAAAAAAAGAAGAGAGATGGTGAGAGAGAGCAGCAATGGTCCGAATAGGATCCAAATAGGGTTGTGTAGCTAACCTTCACAACTGACACCACAATCCTAGGGGACACATTTTGTTTCAGGTGTTCTCAACAGGCAATAATCAAATACCAGGCTGTTGTAATCATATTTTACTCTTTAAATCAAGATTGCTGCACAGCACACAGTGTTTGTTTGTGTGTGTGTGTGTGTGTGTGTGTGTGTGTGTGTGTGTGTGCGTGTGGCGTGCACTGCATTTTGTTGCAAGATATATTTTGGAACATGCTGCAGACAGACAGCTCTGTTTATTCCTAGCCTGTCAACTATCAGTCTTAAATATAGTTATAATTTATCTTCAACCTTCAATATAAAGGCCCAGGAAAGTGCTCTAAACTAAAATTGAGAGGACATTTGGGGAAGAGAGGTTGAAGACCTGGGATTCATCCTTTTTTTGACAAGGCCTGATTGCAGTCTCCCCTTCCAGATAGCCGGGTGGCTTTGTTAAGACAGGCACAAGCGATAGAGAGAGGGGGGGGGGGGAGAATGGAACTGGACAGAGCTAAACAAATGTTGTCTTTGAAAAATATAGATTCAACCTTGTTCTGTTCTCTATGTAGAAATGAATCATTGTGATACTCCTATAGTATGGGGGGAAGACCAAGGTTGTTGCTGTGATAACACAGGCTACGCTTTGACTTATCATGGATCCATCTTGCTATCTCCCACTCTTCTTTCTTTCACCCAACTGTATTATCAACGTGGGGTATGACTGGTATGCCAGGGTGGAGGGTAAAGTAATGAAAATAAATTTCTGTGCTGGAGACTATAGTACATGCTGTTAAAAACTCACATGGTCCTTTTGACAGTTAGACTCCATGGTGCTGCTAAGACCAGGGTGATAATTTAAAGTTACTTTATCTTTATTTTCCCATTCAGTCACATCCGGAGAAATGTCTATGAAGATTCTTAGGCATCTGAGTCACGGTTGACACAAAGGACCTTTTTCAAATCATCTTTGGAACAACAAAAGCAACTGGACTTTTCTCTGTTTTCCGTCAAGACATTCCGCTTCTCATCCAAGAAGCTTCTTAAGTTCTGGAGGTCTTCGAGGAAAACAAAGGAATCCTAGTTGCCTTTTGAAAATGCACCTTTTGGGACATATCCAGAGAAGAAGTCCTTGGAGTTTTCTTTGGCAAGATTTTTTCAGAAATGATTTGCCATTGTCTCCTCCCTAGGGCTGAGAGAAAGCGGCTGGCTCAAGCTTATCCAGTTGGCTTTGTGCCTAAAACTGAATTACAATTCACACTTTCACGGTTTCTAATATTGTAATCGCTACACCAAATGGATTTCTTTTCGACTTAGGCTAAATCAGGGTTTCTCAACCTTGGCAACTTGAAGATGTCTGGACTCCCAGAATTCCCCAGCCAGCATTCGCTACATGTTCTTTATAAGAATACCATTAAATCTACCCAACACAGGGGTGGGTTTCAACCGGTTCGCGGCGGTCCCTGCGAACCGGTTGGTCGCCGAACCCGGAACTAAGTAACTTCCGGGAACGGCGAAGAGCCCGCGTGCGCCCGCGCACCCGCTCCTTACCCAGTTTTGACAAATTCTGCGCTTCCACGCATGCGCAGGACGCATACAGCGCCTGCGCGATCCTCCAGGAGCAGCTGGAGCATCGCACAGACGCTAGTACGCATGCGTGTGCCGCGCGCGTGCGTGAGGATGCCGCACGCGTGCGCGAGGATGCCACACGCATGCGCGAGGACGCCGCTGGCCTTGTTCCAACCAAACCGGTTGGAACGGGGCGAGGAACCCACCCCTGACCCAACAGTACCATTTAGATGTGCCAATGTAAAAGCCAGAATGAATAAATGGTAAAAATATTAAGGAGTAATGATTCTATGTCTTTATTAAATGATAATTCTTCGCCTGAGAATTCTTCTGGCTTTATTCAAGCCTACCACAGATACTGAATGGAGTGAGCCCACAATGGGACACATTATCCATTCCTTGTTTCTTTCAGGGAGGCTGTATCTGCTTATAAAAACTAATAAAACAGATTCAACCCAGACTGCCCCAAGTTTGTTTAAGCCTATACTTCAGCCAGCAGGGTCATAATTCAGCCTCAACTGAAAAGCAGCTGAGTTGAAGCTGGAGAATTGCGTTAGCTGCAATGCAGGGAGCTCGGAAATAGAGTCTTGAAGAATTTAGGCTGAACAGCTTCCAACATATAAGCAGCCTTGTAGACATAACATTACGTAGCATACATCGACCAGCGTTGGAAGGCAGTGCAGAGAGTGGTGAAGATAAGCAGAAAGGTTCGTAGTAGTTCATTCCCTTCTATCCGTAGCTCATAAGTGATGCTTGAGCAGGGCCCGCAAAATTGTTTGGGACACTACAGATCTTCTTCACGACCTGTTTTCCTTGTTACCTTTTAGGAGGAGGCTTCGTGGTATTCAAAGCAGAACATCTAGATTCAGTCACTTTTTAGGTTTAGGTTTAGTTTTATTTATACGCCGCCCTATTCCCAGCGGGACTCAGGGCGGCTCACAAACCCCAGGGGGGAAAGGGAAACACAAAAACTACAAATACAAGCATTTAAAAAATAACCAACAGCCACACAAATCGAGAGGGGAAGGGAACTCATCGACCCCAGGCCTGCCGACACAGCCAGGTCTTAACGGCTTTTCGGAAGGCCTGGAGAGAGGTGAGGGTCCGGATCTCTGCAGGGAGTTCGTTCCAAAGGGCTGGAGCTGCCACAGAGAAGGCCCTCCCCCGGGTAATAGCCAGGTGGCATTGGCTGGTAGACAGAACCCGGAGGAGGCCAACCCTGTGTGATCTAATGGGTCTTTGGGAGGTAATTGGCAGCAGGCGGTCTCTCAAGTACCCAGGTCCAATACCATGAAGGGCTTTATAAGTGACAACTAGCACCTTGAAGCGTATCCGGAGACCGATCGGTAACCAGTGCAGCTCGTGGAGGATAGGTGTAACGTGGGTGTACCGAGATGCACCCACGATCGCTCGCACAGCTGCATTCTGGACAAGCTGAAGTCTCCGAATGCTCTTCAAGGGCTGCCCCATGTAGAGCGCATTGCAGTAGTCCAGTCTTGAGGTCGCGAGGGCACGAGTGACTGTTGCGAGTGCCTCCCGGTTCAGGTAGGGACGCAATTGGTGCACCAGGCGAACCTGGGTTTTTCTTCCCTATGGCATCAACCTTGTGAATTCTCAAGTTACCTCTTTCTGCTACATATTCAAAACGGACAGTGATTAGTGTGTGTGTATGTGTGTGTGTAGTATGTGTGTTTGTGTATCAATGTATATAGCAAGGTAATATGTGTGTTATGTATGGGTATACTTTCATTTGAGAGCAGGTAACAGAATTTCATTTTTAATGTGTGCCAGTGTGCTCACAGTACAAAAAAAAATGACAGTGAAAGTTATCTTGTCTTATCTCTTATCTTACAGCAAGAGCCTTGGCAATTTAGCTTTACAAGTTTAAATGCTATGGACAGGAAATTGTTGCTTGTATAATTGATTGGATGGGTCAAGAAAGAATTCCAGCAATGGAAGAAACTAACTTCAGATCACAGTTTTCCTTTGTTTACCAATGTATCACTTTGCACCACCTATCTTTGAAGTGCACTGAGTCTCCTGGAGTTGCCTTTTACTCTGTTTCTACAGATCTAGAAGCAGCGTTTGATTCAATCCCCCCCCCCCATGAGAGGCTGTGGCCGCTTCCTCTATTGGCTGCCACCTCCCGCAATAAATTATGATGTTGCAAGTGCCACAAGGCAGATCCAACGCTTAAATAGTGGAGAGTTGACTGATCCTATTCTGAGTTTTAGGTTTACTGTTATAGTAACCATTTCTAAAACTCTACTTAAAGGTACCAGAGAAGCTTTTTCTGCACAGAAAAATAACACATTCCACCAAGATAAATATGCATATTCAAACACCAACAGGAATATTTATAATAGATGTTCTTCTGTATGTACGTGAAAAAAAATCATATTCCCAATGTTTAATAAATTCCCTTGGGAAAAGGTTTGTTGATTCTGTGAATCTCTGAAATAGTAAGTAACATTATGGCTCCCTTCTCCGAAAATACAAAGAGAGGGAGGGAGGGAGGGAGGGAGGGAGGGAGGGAGGGAGAAAGAAAGAGAGAGAGAGAAAGAGAACTACAACTTTAAAGATTGAAGTACTGAGCTTCAGTACTACATAATAAATGCACAAATGACTATATAAATAAATGACTAATAACTATTTATTAAACTGTTCAATCTCAGCAGTTGCCCACTAGTACAAGACTCTGTGCTTCTTACAAATATTAAGTCTAATGATAAAAACAGTTTAAAAAAGGCAATAAAGATGTCCATGACATTTTTAACCAATGTATTGCAATCATTTTGGAAAGCAGATACTTTCCAAATTATCTACTTTATAAGTATCTACTTTATAAATGTGTTATAAAACACATTACAAAATAACAATTTATAGTAAAATTTAAAAATAAAACATTAGTGGTATGTTTATGTCACTACTAAAAAAATGTATATGTCTGACAAATATTGCTGCTTTTTATCAATCATATTTTTATGGTACTTGTGTTTTAATTGATTTGTCTTTTCACTTTATTCTCTTATTTCATTGGTTGGGCCAAACCAACACATTCACAAAATGCCAAACAGTAATTTCACTTTTAAGGTTCATTGTTCCTTAAATTGTCTTTTTTTATTACAGAAAGTTCATTCTGATTTTTTTTTAACCCGGCATTTTACTGAAATCAATTCTTAAAGAGGTTTAGAAAACTATGAAATACTGCTAATTAAATAGATCATCCCCTGAACCATAAATTATGTTACATACAAACCTAGAACCAAAGTACATTAGTAAAACAAGTTGCGTTTGTTTTTTTCTGAAACTAATACTTAATTGACATAACTTGTTTACACTTAGCAAGCATGCAAGAATAACTGATTCATTAAAGGAAATTCAACTGATCCGGTCTGGTATTTTTTTCAGGATGGTCTTTGATTTGTGAGATAAAAAACTGAAGCTTGTAATGAAAATGCTGGGGATTTATTGATGCTATTCTATATTGGTCTTTTGAGATATTAATTTACATTAATTCTCCCTTCCAATGTCATATTTACAGTATATCGTTTATTTCTGTTTTATGCTGTGTCCCTCCGCAATTGAATCATTTTTGTGGTTTTCGTTATTGATCTTATTAGCTACCTTGAACTAGTTCTAAGATTTATTTTCAGAGGGGAAAAAAGATAATTCCTTCCCTTACTTAGCTATCAGTGGCATTGCTTCCATAGTATATCCTTGCATAAGAGAGAGAGAGACTAAGCAGACTCAGCTGAATGCCAAAGTTTGTTCAGGAGGGGAAAAATTCAAAAATAACCCACTGAAAATTGGTAAAAATACCCAGAGGCTATAGACTGGAAATATGAACTCTCACGGAAAGTTAGTATTCTTTCATCTGTTGATACTGCAATGGAAGTCTGTATCTGCTTGGGGGGAGGGGAGGGGGCCTGTAAAATGCAATAGGACTTATCCCGATTGGGAAAATGATTTCAGTTTTAAAGTCTTGCCTCAACTTCAGTGCCCTTTTGTAGAAAATAAATGCTTTCGCAGTTGCAGTAAAACTTAGTAATACAGTTGCAAGGTATTACAGCAGCAGCCTGAGAGAATTTATGTGAAAGTATCTCCCAATGGGGTTTTTTTGTACTCTTTAAATGGTGGTGGTCAAAGGGCATGATTTTTTTTAAAAAAAAAAATAGAGCAAAAGAGAGCAACAACAATAACCCCAAAGTATTCTTTTGTCTGTTTCCTTGTTTTGTTACATAGGTTGATGACCAAATGAAACTCCTTCAGAACTGCTGGAGCGAACTCTTAATTCTAGATCATATTTATCGGCAAGTGGTACATGGGAAGGAAGGCTCCATCCTCCTGGTCACTGGGCAACAAGTGAGTTTGCATATAAAATCACTGAGGTGTTGTTGTTTTTTTTAATTCATGACTTTGCAAATAGTCAGATCAGAAGCACTGCTGGGTCACGCCGAAAACATTTTCCACCGAAGTGAGATATAGGTTCCAGCAGAGTATTAGTGAAATGGAAAGTATCCTCTGTGAATTGAATTGAATTTATTGCATCTATATGCCGCCCTTTTCCCCGAAGGGGACTCAGGGCGGCTCACAATCCAAGTCAGAGAAGGGGGTACAGATAAGGGATAAAAAAGATGAACAGAACAATACACAATTTAAAAGCACACAACAACCATACCATTCGAGGGGGGGGCAAAAGCTCTTTAGCCCCAGGCCTGTCAGAACAGCCAGGTTTTAAGGGCTTTGCGGAAGGCCTGGAGGGTGGTGAGGGTTCGAATCTCCACGGGGAGCTCGTTCCAGAGGGCCGGAGCAGCCACAGAGAAGGCTCTCCTCCGGGTAGTCACCAGTCGGCATTGGCCGGCGGATGGAATTCGGAGGAGGCCTAATCTGTGGGATCTGATCGGTCTATTGGAGGTAATTGGCAGCAGGCGGTCTCTCTGTGCCAGTCCCAGAGATAAATTTTAAACAAATAACAAATATTTTTAATGTTTTCATATGAAGGATGAAGATAAATTTGTTAGCAAAAGCCTGGAGCTAGAAGAAACAAAACTGAGATAAATAAATCCCTTTATCTCCATGAACTTTATGTCATAGTAAGTCATGGATCAGGCTAACCCTTTGCTAATTGTACATCTCTTAAAGAAAAAATTAGCTTAGCTGAATTTAAAGCAGATAATATGTTCTCCTGGGAAAACCACTTTCAGGGCAAACAAGGCTAGATTAGATCATTTGTGATAATAAGCGCTGAATAAGTACTGAAGGAAAACCTTGTGGAAGTGTTTAATGTATATAATTTTACAGCTTGGGAAGCTTTCTATTTTCTTCAAGATTCCTTCTTGTATCCCCGCTCAACAAACATAGAATTTTGAATGGAATACAGAGTTCCGTCCAAATACATTACAGGCAGGAATGTCTGAAGCATAAAGAGAGCGAAAACACGCTGGAAATCAAACACGCAGCTCTGACACAGATCTTACAATGAGAGATGAGGCTGAGCAGAAGCCCTGGTGGTCAGAAGGAAGCTGTCAGCACCACGGACGGCTCTTCTCCACCGCTATCAAAAAGGCTGGCTAAATTAGGAGAAGTTAAGCGTATTTACCCATCTGTTCAGTGTGCACAACTCTGTTTAGGCGAGGTAGATCATACACAGCATTCACAGAATTTGTATTTACTTACCTAATCGCTTCAAATGTGTAGATGTAGATGTAGATAAGTTTATTTATAGGCCGCCCTTTTCCCTGAGGGGACTCAGGGCGGCTTACAACTTATGGGGAAGGGAATACACACAATGACATATAAAAACAATACATAATTAAAAATAGAAGCAACATTCATCATTCGGGTGGGGACGGATTACAATCTTTATCCCCAGGCCTGGCGGGATAGCCAGATTCTAAGGGCTGTGCGGAAGGTCTGGAGGGTAGTGAGGGTACGAATCTCCACCGGGAGATCGTTCCAAAGGGTCGGAGCTACTACTGAAAAGGCTCTCCTCCGCGTAGTTGCCAGTTGACAAATGTGGGGCGAGCACAACCCCGTCTACATTGTCCTACTCTATGGTAGCATTATCTCAAGCACCGCCATTGAGGCGTAGTTGAATGCCCAAACAATGGAACAAAGTTAGGACATTTGTGTTATCAGAAATCGAAAGCTTGTTTGAGTATGTGAGGGAAAGGCCAATTAGGGAATGAGAAACAGCTTTAAAAGTGAAAACAAACGCCCTATAAAACCCATTTCTTCAGGAAGTTCCCTTCCACCATCCTGAATAAAATGAACGCAGCCCGCTTCGGAGCTTGATAGCTTGTCACAAGAGAGCATCCTTGTGTTGTGGCCGTACTCGTTTGTAATTTTCAAGTAAAATAAATGAGAGTGACAAGGCAAATTAAATCAAAACCTTACCCTTTGAACATTTATTACAGCTCTAATGGAAAAGAATGCACAGTGTCATGGGAAGGCAGAGCGCATTTGGTGCATTTTATTTCTGATTCAAAGTGAAACCAAATGATGGTCCACTGGCATTTAAGTAGCTGAAACCTAAACTGCCTCAATTTAAATCCATGCGAGGAAACAGTTGCTTGTTTTGACTGCAATCCACATTATTCAATTGCTCTCCAAAATTTACATAGAGAGTCTTAGCCCTAATTTAAAACATGTAAGCCATTCGTTTGCATTTATACGGATTGTTGTAGGCGCTCTACATTAGGTAAAAGAGACATACGTTATATATGAAGCAGGTGAGTTCAACCCTTTGATCGCAGCTTCATTAACTATGACCATGGTCAAAATTAAGCTGTTTAAAAACTCATTGATGTCAATAAACAATATGCTTCAGTGCGCCCCTGAAAATGTGGGCCCTTTTGTGGAGGGGGGGGCGAAATTTAAGGCATAAGAGAGTCAGTAGGTCTAGCTGTTAAGGCAGTGGTGGGATTCAAATAATTTAACAACCGGTTCTCTGCCCTGATGATTTCTTCCAACAACCAGTTCACCAAACTGCTCAGAAAGTTAACAACGGGTTCTCCCGAAGTGGTGCGAACTGTCTGAATCCCACCACTGGGTTAAGGCGCCAGGCTAGAAACCCAGAGACTATGAATTCTAGTCCCATCTTAAACATGAGTCACTTGGGCCACTTATTCTCTCTCCCCATTGGTTTTTTTAAAAAACACGGTCATTCTGTTTGTTTGTTTGTCTGTTTCTGTAAGAAAACATGTCTGAAAGGATGACCCAATGGGGAATGGATGCGCCGAGGTGGCGCAGTGGTTAGGGTGCAGTACTGCAGGCCACTTCAGCTGACTGCTATCTGCAGTTTGGCGGTTCAAATCTCACCGGCTCAAGGTTGACTCAGCCTTCCATCCTTCCGAGGTGGCTGAAATGAGGACCCAGACTGTGGGGGGCGATATGCTGACTCTGTAAACCGCTTAGAGAGGGCTGAAAGCCCTATGAAGCGGTATATAAGTCTAACTGCTATTGCTATTGCTATTGTTATCTGCAGTTCAGCAGTTCTAATCTCACCGGCTCAGGGTTGACTCAGCCTTCCATCCTTCCGAGGTGGGTGAAATGAGGACCCAGACTGTGGGGGCGATATGCTGACTCTGTAAACCGCTTAGAGAGGGCTGAAAGCCCTATGAAGCGGTATATAAGTCTAACTGCTATTGCTATTGCTAATGGATGGTCTAGCCAAAGTTCTAAAGTTCAGCTACAGTAAGAAATATTGATATAATGCATGTCTCAAATAAAGCTCAGAAACCACCAGGTGAGAAAGAAAAACAAGAGAGGAAGACATGGACGCAAAATTTGCTTGTGCTTTATAAACCGTAATTAATGATATCCAAAAATAATAATAAATTAAATTAGCCCTTTCTGTGCTTACACTCATTTTGCTCCTTAGAGCATGGATTGAAGGGGGGGGGGGAATGGCCCGAATTGATAGCCAGGTTTCGAATTATTTTATTCAATTAAGATTCTGCAGAAACTCTACCCAGCGAGTCCCGCATCCTCTTTTGAAATATAAAAACAAAACTGAATTGACTAGAGCAGTGGTTCCCAAACTTGGCAACTTTAAGACTTGTGGACTTCAACTCCCAGAATTCTCCAGCCAGCAGAGCAGAATTCTGGGAGTTGAAGTCCACAAGTCTTAAAGTTGCCAAGTTTGGGAACCACTGGACTAGAGAAATGGCTATTTAAAAGGTTTGTCCCTAGAGAGCCTGTCTGGTGTCGTGGTGAAGGTTGATACCTAGAAACCAGAAGACTCTGAATTCTAGTCCTGCCTTAGTCATGAAAGACAGCTGGAGGACCTGGGCCATTCACACTTTCTCAGCCTAACCCACCTAACAGAGTTGTGAGGAAAATAGGATGAGGAAGAACTACGTTCGCTGCTGTGGGTTATTTATAAAAATAATAAAGACGTGATTAAAAAATATTTTAAAATGAAATGGGTCCTTTGATCCTTGGAAAGCTTAAGGCAGCATGTCACCCCCTAAAACTCATGAAGCCCCCTCCCAAAATGGGATGTAATTTTTTGGAGTTTTGGAATGCAGCCCGCAATGTGGCATGCAGAGCAAGCTATAGTTCTTGAGCTGGTGGAGCTGGTGAACTCCTCTCTTTTAGGAGAACTTTATTTATTTATTCAATTTCTATAGCTGCCCATATTAGCAAACGATTCTCAGTGGCTATAGACATCAAATCAATCAATAAAGTTTGATAACTTTCCCAAACATGTTGCAATTACAGTGCCTCAAATTCCTAACTAGTTCTGATTGGGAACTAGCAATAGCAATAGGAGTTAGACTTATATACCACTTCATAGGGCTTTCAGCCCTCTCTAAGTGGTTTACAGAGTCAGCATATCGCCCCCACAGTCTGGGTCCTCATTTCACCCACCTCGGAAGGATGGAAGGCTGAGTCAACCTTGAGCCGGTGAGATTAGAACCGCTGAACTGCAGATAGCAGTCATCTGAAGTGGCCTGCAGTACTGCACCCTAACCACTGCGCCACCTCGGCTCTTGTAGTAGTCCCAACTACTACAAGAGTAGGCTGATGTAGTCCCAACCCAGCTGTAATCTATAAAACCAAAAATGATGGCCTCAGAAATTGTCCAGTATGGGACAACCTTTCAAGAGCTATGAAGTTTTTTATTCCAATAAAATACACTGCCAGGTAGTTCCACGAATCACTTTCAAAGCCATTAAATGAAGGAGTACGGATTTCTACAACATCATACAGCATTTAGTCACATTTAAATAATCGGCACAAGCGCTGACTGTAAACTCAAGGGATCTTTAGAAATGTTTGTTTCTTTTGTTCCTAGGCGGAGATACAGTCTCCAGTTAAATCAAAATCATGTCTAGATTGGACTAGCTTCACTTTTGGCCCTGCCTTGTCAAGCTATTTTCAACCCAACATCACATATGTTTCTGATGGCATTCATCACAGTAACCTTGAAGGCTGCACAGATTTCATTTTCAATTTTTGTCATCCTATAATCTCTTTCATAAACTTAAAATTGAATTATAAATACAAATGGAAAGAAGGATGGGAATGGAAGAGGAAATAAGCAAATTCAATATACTAATTTCGACATTAAGAATTATGACCTTTCAGGTGTTCCTTGAAATCAAATTTTGCATCCCTTACTCCACCCGATCTGATATTAAATTAGGGACAGGCAACATTTACACACAGTGACATGAACTTTTAAATTCTTTTTTGGGGAAGGGGGGGGGACTAAAAGCACATAGGATTTGTGATACTGACAGATGTTGTTTTCACCAAATGCGCAAGACCAAAATGATTAAAGTCCCACTGTCCATTTTGCTGCTTGCACTTCAGAGTTTTAATAAGAATATCCATTTTATTTCTTTAAAGATTTCGTTAAAAATACATGTTAATTCTTTTTTCTTTCGTTTTGGCAATGCAGTCTTGAGAATCTTCCAGGGATTGATGAATGTGGGTCCACACATGGACATCCACACTCCCTCATTCTGCTACAATAAACACTGCCATTTGCAGTAACCATTTCTGAAATTCAAAAAGAGGTTCTGTTATTTGTAAAATGCACATTCCTCATACATACCGGAGTGAACTTTCAACTTCCATGGGCCTTTCAAAACTCTTCTCCAAATTGCAGAGTATAATGCCAGTGCAGTTGTCAGAATGGCAATTTTATATTAGCATTTCCCTATTATCAGCTTAAGGCCGTCCCGGGAAGGTTGAATCAGCAGATGCCACATTTACTACACAGTTGCTACTCTTATTACTCTGAGAGGGATCCCAGCTGAACTTAGTCTGTTTTCATCCCTGTTATTTCTTTATCAAAATTCTGGGATGTCCAGAAATCTGGGAATAAAGAGGCTTGCTCTTTACAAATGCCTAGCATTCCTCTAACTTAATTAAGCAGACCATCCAATATATTTTGTGCACAGAAGACACAAAATCACATACACACAATCCCATCTTTGAAGAATACATTATAAAACTTCGCGATGTTTCACCTTTTTTTTTTACACCATCCTAGATTGTTGGAAGATCTACAGAATGCTCTACGGTGCATTAGATTTTAAATTTTGTTCCCAGGCTAATCCATAAGGAATCACATGCGTGAATGGTCCCTTTAGTCAAACTGGATGGTAAACTGGCCCATATGCCCTCGTGAGTGTGTAAATGTTTTTTCTTCTTGCAAAATGGTGCCAGCTGACACATGTGCTGGTACAGCTGCCTTCGTATCCTTTGCCAGTGTCATATGGCCATAAATCTCTTCCGATTTTAGTGCATGTAGCATGCTTGACTTGTTGATTAACTTCAGTAAGATAGATCTTACACCAGTCCCATAGAAAAGTTATGCTTTACAGCATAACTTAGTCCAACCACTGTTATTCTTGAAACTTGTAGTTTCGAGAATAAAGCTCCTCATTTATACCGCCTCTGGCAGGGCCAGCCTTCGAACAAATGGTCCCCCCCCCCCAAAGAGAGAGGCAATTTCTTTCCTTTTGTTCCATTCTGAAATAGCTGATTTCGTA
This sequence comes from Thamnophis sirtalis, assembly GCF_051295495.1. Lineage (NCBI taxonomy): Eukaryota > Metazoa > Chordata > Lepidosauria > Squamata > Natricidae > Thamnophis > Thamnophis sirtalis. The sequence continues at coordinate 1,846,078 of NW_028261387.1, forward strand.
CTACCCTCGTACCCCATGTTTCTAGGCGTGCAAGATTTATCTCTGCCGTATGATTTGGTATGCATGGATCTGACCACATGTGTGCCATTTTGGAATAGCCACCAACACTCTAAATGTCCCCAAAGGTTACATGCATACTAACAAATGTTCACACCAGGCAGAGCATACATTGCTGCCAGCTTTCGAAATGATGATGAACTGTTCACACTGTTTGTGTCAGCTGTCGAGCCCATAATCAAGCAGATAACAAGAAGAGGAAATTCTCCCAAGTCCTTTTTCTCAGGACTGCTATCTCTAAATCTAGTCCTAGCACCTGGCGGGAACTATCATAGGCGCTCTTTACAAAGGCAAGCTTTACTTTGTTTAGATTTAGATTTATTATTAACATTTGTATGCTGCCCACTCCCTTGGGACTCTGGGCGGCTTACAGACAAGACAAAAAGAAACATATATTAAAAAATTTAAAATAAGGATACAAGTATTAAAATTTCACACCATGCATACAGTTAAAGTGGGGCTGGATACTAATCAACAGCCCCAGGCCTGCCGGAACAGCCAGGTCTTAGTGGCTTTACGGAAGGCCGGAAGAGTAGTAAGGGTCCGGATCTCAACGGGGAGATCGTTCCATAGATAGTAGAACTGAGTTGCAGGGTGAACCCACTGTGCATTGGTATCTGAGTCCCCTTCGGGGAAAAGGGCGGCATATAAATGCAATAAATTCAATTCAATTCAATCTGCATCTGAGGGATTTTTTCTTTGCCATCAGCTTTCTTAAGTGGCTGGTGTGATGCTGTTTGCTTGACGGGCCGCAACTTTACCAAATCAACACTATAGACAAAACAGGTCTATGTAAAGAGTTGGGGTTAATTTTAATGATCCATCTATTTAATGAGTGAGCCAGACTCAAGCCTATCCTTAATCATGGAGGTATACTAGATAACTTTGAATTAGTCACTTCTTCTCAGCTCAGTTGTCCTTGCGCAGCTGAAATGAAGAAAGTTCTCTGTGGAAAAGGAGAGATTTAATGTTTAAATAAATCAAAACGGGAGCTATGGATATATCTTATTTAGTTCCATATAAACAAAGGAAGCTTACATACAGATTAACAATTTTATACCAACCTTCATTTCATGAGGTGGAATACAAGTGTATAGCAGGGGCTAGGTTATTTTTTAATTTCTCTCTTGATATAATCACAGTCCATAAACATGCTAGATGTTTTATATCACTTTGAAGAGTTATCAGTTTTACTATTTGCATATTAGAACTAATTAGCAACCTCTCTAACATCATCCAGAGGGAGAAGTCTGCGCAGAACTTAATTCATTATCTTCTGTTATTGGCATATCATGTTAAAATGACAGGCATCGTATATTGTACAAGTCATCAAAATTTTAATTAATTTAATGAAAGCTGATTTCATTCTGCCTGCTGTCTCTGTGTAGGATGTATCCCTATATAGACTGAACTCTTTTTCACAAAAAAAGATTTGAAGAGACTTTGCTTTGTTCCCCCAAACTACTTGCTGGAAGTATTTTTGTAAATTAAAATGTAGGGTGTTTTTTTTTAAATCCTTCTTGAAAAAAATATATTTTTGTATAATTTAAATAATCTGCGTAATATATTCTTGAAATGCAGATCTGACTTTATGGAATAATGAATTAATTTCTTCTGAATTGAAATTATTTGTCAAAAGGAGAAAGCCTCCAAAATTACCGTATTCCAAACTTACAATGAACAGAAAATACATTAAGTATCCAAACACATGGAATTATTTATGAAATAGAACCTATTCCAAACTCAGGTATTGGTCCAAGTGTCAAGAAGCTGATCATTTTGTAAATATGCAACCATAAGAAACCAAATCACAGATAGAAATAATGAAATAAGCACAAATATCGATTTGTCTCAAGTTAGTTCTTATTTTTATTACAAGAAATACATGGAGAGTGATATATAGATTGATTCAAAAAATAATTAAATAAAGCACTACTTTCTCATTAACTACATGGATCATTAATTTTAACTTCCAATTCCCACTTCGGTTTATTCTAGGGAAATAATTTTCTAACAACGTATCAGTATAATCATGATCATCCTTCAATTAAACTATTAACAATTAGAAGCCCACTTCTACTGCCCATAGCAACTTTATAAACCCTTCCTTGATGGAATTTGGAAAGGGGTAAGATAGTTGAACTTTGTAGTTACCCGTTTCTTGCCTATCTGATATCATACTCCTTTGATATTTTCTTAATACATCCTAACAACTGGGAGATAGTATCTTATAAGATGAATGCATCTTATAAGATAGTAAGATAAATGTAGACTGTAGTAAGATGAAAACAGATAGTTCTTGACTTATAACCACAATTGAGCCCAACATTTTTGTTCTAAGCGAGACATTTGTTAAGTGAGTTTTTAGTGTTGCATTTCCACTCTGAGGTTATCATTCCTCTTAGATCTCAAAGGTAAAAAATTGAATTATCCTGTAGTTGCTGCAACATTGTCTCTTGGGGTCCCAGAAGCACAATCCACATCTCTTTTTCTGCTAATGGCAATTTTATAACATACAAATCATCTCACAGAGGTTGTTCTATAAGGAATTGTTCAAGGGTTACAGCCAAGGATAAGTCTTAAATACCTGTGTAAAATTCCTCTCTGGATCAACATCAGGATTCAGCCTGCATTCCCTCCCCTCCTCCGTGATTTTCAATCATACATTCTGAGTTGAGTATTAGCTCCAAAGGATTTGTTTCTTTCATAGACAAATAGGCCATGGACTAGGTAGCAGAAATAATGTTCCCTTTAACAGGAACTGTCCCCCCTACCCCCCACTCCAAGAGACATTAACCGGGGCTTTTCATGCACCGTTGAGTTTATATAAACTGATTGACACCTTTGGGGGGTCATCTTTCCACTGAGTCATAATTTTGCTCACTCGTGAAAAAAAAAAAAGGTTTTCTTGGCTCTCCGTATTCTCTAGCCAAAGCTGAAATTTCAACTCATCATATTTACACAATAAAAAAAAATCCATTCTGCCTTGTTTTTAATTGCAAATCTGACTCGGGGGACCAATTCTCCTGCTTAGGAGGCATCCCCGTGCCTTCTACCAGGGAACCAAGTGCAGTCAATTATGGTAATGAAATGTCAATAAATATAAAAATTTAATACAGTCGGCTCTGGCTGAGTGGCAGATGAAGACTTGCCTCCCAGACAAATTTGCTGGTTCGGCAAATATTAAATGCATCTGAAAGAGGAGTTAGTGCCTAAGAATCCACTAGAAGCAGCGGGTAAAAAAATATATTATCTATTGGGGTTTCCCTTTACATTAGCATTGGAAGAGAACAGCCACAGTATTCATGAGGTTCATTGGAAAAATCTTGATTTATTATTAGAAAGAGAAGATGATATTTTCTCTTAAAGCTAGCTGGTTGAGTAGGCTAGTCACTCTCTCTTACCCCAACCAACCTCGCAGGGTTATTGTGGAGGAGAAAATAGGAGGAGGAAGCAGTATTAGGTAAATCTACCACTTTGACCCAAAGGTGGTTTTTCAAGAGGCAACTGGTTTTCCCTTCTCATCCAAAAAAGCTTCTTCTATGATCCAACAAATTAATGGCCCCTAATGTTCTCGCTATAATATTAAGACTTGCAGCATAAGTTATGATGTTGTTGCATCCAGAAGAAATTTCTTGGATAAGAATTGAAATGTCTTCAAGGGGGGGGAAAGTCCAGTTGATCTGGATAACTTAGAACCTCAGTAGACAACTACAGAGTTATTTATAAAAAATAATAAAGATGGGATATAAATAAAGCCAACAAGAAAGAAAGTACAATTTCACCTTACTAAGGGACCATCTCTTTTCCAAAATATTTTCCCAACAAATTGCAGCGAGGAAATTGGGAGCATGTCTTTGCCGCAATCCTATGACATTAATGCTAGTTACAGCTGACAAATATCGTATTAAATGGCCATGGCATTTGGGATCATTTATTTATGCTGGAAATGAACTTGTGAACTTTTATGTATTCAAATGTGATTTCATCCATAGTTCATGAGCAAGAACAAGAACAAGGGAGAAGAAAGGTACCTTAACATAAACTTAACTTAAAATCTTGAGTTTGCTTTCATTCCCCACCTAAATGTAATTATCTTGGTTTTCTAACTTGTGAAAAAAAGACCGTACTTTCCATTATCTCAAGAGAAGACAGACAATTACATTGATGCCAGGTAAATTTGAACAGTAGCTTTAAGAACCATCATGAAGTTAATTTAAACATAACTTCCAAATAAACATATCTCCAGTTAATACACAATTACTTCTTATTTCTGGAAGTTGAACTCCAGCACATTTGCTACTCATTAAATTGTAGAAGGTTGATTTAAATAAGTCATTCTTCAATAAAATGTTGCAGTTCAAAATACTCCTGTTCACTACCCAGTCATTCAGCTGTGCATTCATCTTTAAAAAATTTCCACACTTTCCTGTTGATTTTACCATTACCAATTCCTTTATTGTTTTTTTTTCCTTTTATTGATTTTTTAATATTTGTTCAAGTCTGAGGATCTTCCATAACTTATTCATATTTTGCTTTTGAGTTGGGATGATATAATCTGGTTACATAAGCAATAGTATCCATACCACAGTTTTACAAATAGAGGACTTTATCTCAGAGTAGTGTACAGAAATGAAACAATATATTAACAGATGAAATTTAGTATTAAAAAAAAACATTGTATGACAGTAAGAGGCATGTAAATGTATGTAAATGTGTACACAGGATGTGTATCTAGAAAGGCTAAGATTTCATTTCAATCTGCCTCTTGAGAAAAAAAAGAATAGATAAGATAGGATGAGATACATATTTAATTCTTCTTGTCCTCACAATAACCTCACAAAACCAAGCCACACATTATCTAGCCAATTTGATCCTTTTTGTCAGAAATGATGATTAAATTTTGGGAAGCCAACATAGATAGATGGATGGATGGATGGATGGATGGATGGATGGATGGATGGGTGGTAGGTAGGTAGGTAGGTAGGTAGGTAGGTAGGTAGGTAGGTGATAGATAGATAGATAGATAGATAGATAGATAGATAGATAGATAGATGGTAGATAGATGGTAGATAGATAGATAGATAGATAGATAGATAGATAGATAGATAGATAGATAGATAGTAGATAGATAGATAGATAGATAGATAGATAGATAGATAGATAGATAGATAGATAGATAGATAGATAGATGGTAGATAGATGGTAGATAGATGGTAGATAGATAGATAGATAGATAGATAGATAGATAGATAGATAGATAGATAGATAGATAGATAGATAGATAGATAGATGATAGGTAGGTAGGTAGGTAGGTAGGTAGGTAGGTAGGTAGGTGATAGATAGATAGATAGATAGATAGATAGATAGATAGATAGATAGATAATAGATGGATGGATGGATGGATGGATGGATGGATGATAGGTAGGTAGATAGGTAGATAGGTAGGTAGGTAGGTAGGTAGGTAGGTAGATAGACAGACAGACAGACAGACAGACAGACAGACAGATGATAGATAAATTAGAGGTGACATGATAGCAGTCTTCCAGTATTTCAGGGGCTGCCACAAAGAGGAGGGGTCAATTTATTTTCCAAAGCCCCTTGAAGGCAGGACAAGAAGCAATGGTTGGAAACTAATCAAGGAGAGAAGCAACCTGGAATTAAGGAGAAGCGTCCTAACAGTGAGGACAATTAACCAGTGGAACAGCTTGCCTCCAGAAATTGTGGACGCTCTATCACTGGATGTTTTTAAGCAGAGTCTAGACCGTCACTTATTTGAAATGGTTCTTCTGCTTGAGCAGGGGGCTGGACTAGAAGACCTCCAAGGTCCCTTCCAGCTCATCTATTCTATTCTGTAGAAAGATATAGAGCTAGATATGATAGATAGATCTATGTATATATCTATGTATATGCCTTAGAACTGAACGTGTGGCGATGGTTCTCATCAAAATTGAAGGGTGAAGTTCTTCAGGTACGGAACTGTTCAGAGCTGAAAGCTATATGCAGATGTGTGTATTTATCCTTGTCCTCCTGTGTCCCAGCTCTTCCGTGGTAAAAGTAACCCATTTACAAATGTATGAACTAAAAGATGACATACCTGGTTAAGTTCAGTCAACAAAACTCTGGTGCCCTTTTACAGGTGGATTATTCCATAATCGCGTCTCAAGCAGGTGCCACCCTCAACAGCCTCATGAGCCATGCGCAGGAGCTGGTAGCTAAACTACGATCTCTGCAGTTCGATCTACGAGAATTTGTGTGTCTCAAATTTTTGGTGCTATTCAGTTTAGGTATGTATCCTTATTATCTGATTTTTTTTATTTAAATGAAAATGGATTGACTTGATTCTGCCATTTAATCCTTTCCCAACTGTACACGCAGGTTGGTTTTATTCTTTCCAGCTCAGCAAAATATCAGAAGTTTTATACAAAAGAGCTCAGAACTCTGTCCGTCTTTCTCTCCCATTCTCTCCCTCTCCCCATCAACAAGATTACTCTCTGAAAATTGAACCGAACAGGACCACTGTCTTTTTCTTCCATACACCTCTTCCTTTCGCCCCCCTCCAACTTTCCATCTTCCCTCCATCATTCCCCTCTACCCTACTTGCCCTCCCCTCTACCACTCCTCTCTCCCAGTCCACTCCCTGCCTTCCTTCTCACCCTCCCTCCCATCCTCTCTCCCACCCTCTCTACCCCTCTTTCTTCTATCCCTCTACTCCTCCCTTCGATGTATTTCTACTATCTATTAATATATTCAGCTTGTCCTATTTTTACACTGGAATTAAAGAGCAACAGTGTACAAGTGCAATCACGTTGCTTTAAAATCTAACACATACTATATATCCCCCCTCCCCCCTCCCCCCTAAAACCCCACCTCCCTTCCCCCCCGACTTCCCAGAGCCCGTACACGGTGTAGATTTTTAACAAACACAGTCTAAAATATATTAAGACAAAGGAAATAAAAAAAAGAAGTTAATAACATCTCTACATTGAACTCAGCTTCTTCCTGTTGCACTAACTTTGAACAGTTTAGATTATTCCTGATCTTAAGCATAGGCTAACTGGAATTTCTTAGTCCCGTATTTATTTTGTATATAGTCAATCCATTTTTTCCAGTCTCGTTTATATCTCTCATTTGAATGGTCTCTAAGATATGCCGATATTTTAGCCATCTCGGCTAGGTTTGTAATCTTTTTCTTTTGGACATTATCTCTCAGTAGTGGCAAGAGTCAATATGTTATGGAGTTTTCCATTATGCAATGGAATGAGATGAGAATAGAAATATAACATCTGAAGAGAGAGTTTTCCTGAAGTTCATGGCCTTAAAATGTCTTGCTGACTGTTGATGTTTTATTTCATAGGATTATATAGGGGAGCATAAAATGTGCTACTCAGCATTCATCCCCAGATGAGGCCCACTCAAAGCTCATCTGCAGATCTTTCTAACTGTGCTTGAAAATACCTAACGTTAAAATGTTTGTAAGGACCTTGGCTCTCATCTCATTCTTAGTCCTTAGCTGAGATCTGATAGTGATCCTTTCCTCTCAACCACAGATTTAGTCTATGCATGACAATTGTGCTAATGGTGCAGCAGGGACTGGAATCTGCCCAGAAATTATTGGCTAGGACTGACTACATGACCCTCCTCTCCAACTACCAGCACACTTCCATGACTATTTTAGCTTGAGATACCAGGACTAGGCATCTGATGCATAGTAGGCCAACTTCTTATGCTTATAGACAGATCAATGCCCAGCTGGCATACCAATGGAATAAAACTGAAGTGGCAGAATCCTCCCAAAAGAGAGGGAGAGACCGCCTCCTGCCGATTACCTCTCTCAGACCAATTAGATCGCACAGGTTAGGTCTCCTCCGGATTCCATCTGCCAGCCAATGTCGGCTGGCGACTCCCCGGGGGAGAGCCTTCTCTGTTGCAGCTCCGGCCCTTTGGAATGATCTCCCTGTTGAGATCCGGACCCTTACTACCCTCCCGGCCTTCCGCA
>NW_028261387.1:1859133-1890636 GCF_051295495.1 Thamnophis sirtalis
GCAGAAATGTCTCAGGAGTTATGTAGCTTGCTCTGTGATGAAATATTTAAAGCAAGTCTTCATACTTCAGTGATATTCTAAACAGCTGAACAGCTGAATTATATCTGAAAAATGCTCACATTTATTTTAAATAATTTTTATGTGTTGTCATTTTCATCGACCACTTCAAGTATGTTCGTGCATATAGTGTTATTAGTCATAGCTCCTTTTATTTTTTAACTACCTGGCTTCATGTTAATGGAGGAACAAATTGTTCACAAATTGTGAATCGTACAGTACAACTTTGTTCTCTTATCTTGGATGTTTGTTTTTCTAAAATAAATATTTTTATAAAGGTTAAAGAAAATAATCTGAAAACAATATAAAAGAAACAAAACAGAATAAAACAATAACAATATGAATTTTAAAAAACGCTGTATATACTCATAGATAAGCCAAGAATTTTGGGTGCCAAAATACACCTCTTATCTACAGATGGGAGTATATGTAATAATACTTTTTTTTAAGTACCTATATTTCCCCTAAATACTTGTGGATAAGCCCATCTGTGGATAAGCAGCCTCTCGCATTTTTAACGAAAATATTATGAGAAATATAGATAAGCTAATTGTGAAAATTAAAACATACAAAAATGTTGAGGATCTGCTTATCCACAGATGGGTTTATATGCAAGTCTATACTATGTAACTATTACCTATGCCTTAATAGTGTAGCTATTTATTTTCCCAGTCTTGCACAAAAATCTGAAAACATTGTGTGTGTTGCTCAAATTTCACCTAAATCTTTCCAAAAGCATAGCTACCCCCAGGGAATAAATCTGGGAGACACAATCATTCAGTCACTGCAAAGCTATGCTGCTATAATGACTTACGTCCACAATTGAGCCTAAAATTGATTTGGCTAAGTGAGAATTGTTAAGTGAACACTGCTCCATTTTACAACCTGTCTCGCCACATTCGTTAAGTGAATCACTGCAGTTGTTAAGTTAGTAACATGATTGTTAAGTGAATCTGGCTTCCCCATTGAATTTATAGCAATAGCAATAGGAGTTAGACTTATATACCGCTTCATAGGGTTTTCAGCCCTCTCTAAGCGGTTTACAGAATCAGCATATCGCCCCCAACAACAATCCGGGTCCTCATTTTACCCACCTCGGAAGGACGGAAGGCTGAGTCAACCTTTGAGCCGGTGAGATTTGAACAGCCAAACTGCAGAACTGCAGTCAGCTGAAGTAGCCTGCAGTGCTGCATTTAACCACTGTGCCACCTCAGCTGAATTTGCTTGTCAGAAGGCCGTAAAAGGTGATCACGTGACCCTGGGGCACTGTCATAGGTACAAGTCAGTTGCAAAGCATCAAAATTTTGATCAGGTGACCATGGGGAGGCGGCAATGGTCGTAAGTGTGGAAAAACTGTCATACAAGTCACTTTTTTCAGTGCCGTCGTAACTTCAAACTTTCGCTAAATGTTGTGAGTCGAGGACTACTAACCGTTCTTTTAAACGGTTAACAAGAAATAAAAAACATTTTTCCTTTGGGCTGTTCTTGCTTAGTTCTTGCCTGACATTTTCTCTTATTTAGCGTGTCCTTTTTCCGGAAGCCACAGCCACATCCACAGGAATCCAGTCCTTGTTTTCTTTTCCCCAAAATTTTCCATTTGCCCTTCTAGCGTTCCTGAGTCAAAGTCAGCCTGTTTGATTCGTCAGCGCCTCCATCGGAACAACAGCTTGTAAAGCGAAATGCCAATACAGGGAAAGTTAGACATTTTTTGAGCCATGCCCAGTCACTTAATGCTAGGATAGGCAACCGACTGATGTGCACCGTTTCCTTATCCCCTGTCAAGACCACAGATAAATGTGCTTCATTTAAGAAATGAAGGCTTTATCAATGAGCAAATAATTGCAGAGCAACTATCGATCCCCGGTCTCACTTAACAGGAGACAACTGGAACTTGTACAGATGATAAACATTTAATCATTGTGTATGGTAAACAACAGGCTCTCACTGAACACAGAAAAAAAGCCACGGTTTTCACATTGCAAAATGTCTAGGTAGTTTGTGCAAACAAACAAAATTAAATTTAAACCACTATCACCTCCTCCACTGTCTGGATATTGTGGATACAGAATTCTGCCACTTGTTTAAATTATGCAGTTGAACCAAACCCAGATTTTTATCTCTTTTTTTTTTCTCTACATATCTAAAAAGACATGTTGCAATTCTTCTGCGTGGCTTCATTTTGAAAGCTTCGCTTATGTTGTTTTATTCTGAATGGTTTATTCCCTTTTGTGTTTATTCCCATTCCATAATTAGGAAATCTTCTGTCTGTAACGTAATGATTTCTTCTCAAAACTCATTGATTTTTCTGCTATTATATGATAGTGAGGCTAATCTGATAAGCTTTTTTTTTAATTTTGAGATGGGAAATGGTTCGCATAATTATTTGCCATAAAGTATTTAAAAGTTTGGGGTTTTTTGCTGATCATATTTTATATAGGTTTTTAACGGCAACAAAGTTGAAACGATGTCAGATTTAAAAATAAATTACGACAAACTGAACTTTTCCTCGTTCTGTGTTGTCCACAGAAAAAGATTTCTAACACTTTTTCCCCTAAATTATTACTACGTGAGTAAATTTGATATTCTAATCAGAAATACCATTTTTTTGCTAGTCATATCTGATATGCACTGTCAATTCCATTTGTATGTACATATATTTTGTTTAAAATAAATAAATAAATCGTGTTGCATGAGATCGTTAGCAGATTTCCAACGAATGCTTAGTAAAGAATCTAAGACAGTCTTTTGTAAGCAAGGTTTCATCCTTGTTAAACTCCAGGTTTCCAGCCTACCTCTCCATGGGCAGGTTTGGTGCATGAAATGACACATAGGACAAACAGAAAATTGGAACCCTTTAAGCATTTTTAATATAGCATGGATTACCTAGGTAAATTTTTAAATGCCGTGAGTTAGAAATAACATATACCTTAGTCTGCTTTAAGTGTTCATTCATTACAAGATATGCAATTTTACTGCATACTGACTGCCATTCTGCTAACTGCATGAAAGTCTTAGAAGGCAAACAGTGAATTAGGATAACCAGGAGATAAAACACAGATGAAAATTTCCACATTTCATTTGTTTAGAAGATTTCTCAGCAACATTCGCTGGTTTCTAAAGAGCAACATAGTCACTTAACATCAGATTTTTTTTTTGAAGCTCTGCCTAGAAATGCAGCTTCTAAAACCAGAGAGCAGTAGTATACAGTATTCTGACTTTTTAAATACCAACTAATTTAACAAATATAATATAATTAATATCAATTAATATAACTCCCTTTATTGCTTAACAGCTGCCACACTAATAAGCCAGACTCAACATCACCATGAGAATTATAAGTGGCACACAAAATTATATTACTGTTAAATGGACTCAGTGTTAATGGTTTTATCTTTTGCTAATTAATTATTAGAGGAGGCTTCAATACATTTTTAAGGATTATTAAAATTCTAACTTTAGGGTTGTCCACCTGTTTTTTGAACTAAACTGCTACGGAGAGTCTTAATCTAGATTACCACCCTAGTAAGAAATTCTGCTTTTCAACTGCAGAAACTGCCGTTCAATAGATTTATGTATCCATAGATTTGCACCCCTAGACCTAACTTCTCTGTTGAATCAAAATGTATTTCTTTATATTGCAGGGCATATATATGCCTTTAAATTAAAAAAAAAAAGATTCCGTCTATAACATATACTTTACAGCAGGGGTGAAATCCAGCAGGTTCTGGAGAACTTGTAACAGAAATTTTGAGTAGTTTGGAGAACCGGTAACAGAAATTGTAAGTAGTTCGAACAAAAACCTAATGCCACCTCTGGCTGGCCCCAGAATGGGGTGGGAATGGAGATTTCGCAGTATCCTTTCCCTGCCAAGCCACACCATGCCCACCAATTCATGCCCACAGAACCGGTAATAAAGAAATTTGAATGTCATCACTACTTTACAGTACACTGATCAGATTTAAAAAGTACAATTCGGGTCACAATCAAGTTCTTGGTAAAATAAATAAATAAAACAAAATGACCTGATCCCCAATCATCTTCAGGTTTCATTAATAATTTCATATTATCTCCAGAGGCCAAAAAGCCACGTCTCAATTTCCCTCCATCCTTATGTCTGGAGATACCTTTGAATACTTAAGAGTTTATGTCAACTCCCTATATGGACTGAGATCCACAGCAAATCTCCTCTACTCGGTTTTACTGGCTAGGCGGATCCCACCCAGAGAGCCAATTCTTTACATGCTCAGGCCCTGAGCCATAAATATTTTTAAAAATAATAATTGCACTCTGAACCCTCCTGGGACAACTCCCCAAAAGTGGTGTCATGAGCAAACCGGCTGTTCCCAGTTACCACTTGGACTGTTGTATTCTGGATCAACAAAGGCTTCTACATAGACAGGCACATCATGTAGAGTGTATTGCAATTGTCCTTAGGTAAGGTTACAAAGCCATGAGTAACCATCGAAAAAGTTTTCCAATCCAAGAAAGGCTATTGTTGGCATAACCTGTAGAGCTACAATAGGCCAAGGCTCTTTTGCTTGGCCTAAGGCCGAGAGTCATGGGTCCCAGAGAATCCCTATATTGTGGACCACCTGTGTTCAGGGAACAGAACTCTGCTCAGGACGAAAGCTGTAAGAGTAGGATAATCCATAACTTTATCAACCTACAATTACTCCATCCTGCCTGTTTTGCCGCGTGGAGAAAATTATCTTCTAAATTACTGCCTTCAAACAGGACATGTCATTTAGAATCAAGAAGAAACATCCAGAGCTAAACAAATTCGTAAATTTCAGGAAGAGTTAGTCCACCAATAATTTCTTCTAATTGATTTAATTTTGACTTCCTAGTTGGACTGCGAGGCTATAAAACTACCGTGAGTTGATTTTCCCTTATATAAAGTAGACAAAAGTTTTGGCAATCTAAACACATGCACGCGCACGCAATGAATGATTGTATTATGTCTTTTAGTGCTATTAAGGACACTCCGTCCTGTTAGAACGTATTGGGTGATTATAGGCCAGTCTTTTCAGAAAAAGCCATGGGTTTCAAGTTAGCAGTAACCATCTATCAATTCTAGAGATTATGGCATGATTTACAGTCCCAGCATGGTATACCCTCTGATTTTCTGCCTCCCTATGAAACATTGTGCTTTCCTTTTCTATTGATGTATCAACTATAATAGTTACAAGCAGCTACAGAAAAATCAATAGTGGGCTTTCATTACTGAGGACATAAAGTAAAAGAGGGCCACGCTGTGAGAGTTCTCGCTGTTAAAAGACTCACTGACTGGAAGGTACACAATAAATGTCTGTTATTTTGGTGTAAATGAAAGATGTCTGAATTTGAAACATCAACCATCTCCAATTCTGGAGACAACCAAAGCTGGGTTCAGGTTAGCTTAGCTGGCAGTTCTTCCCTGAGGCAAGGAGCAGCAAGACGGATCTTTCTTTCCAACAATGAAACTTGGATTAAAGACAAAACAAAAAAGAAAAGCCAATAAGAACTGTGGATGGCGTTTTTTTTCTTTCTGTCAATTGCATTGCAATCTTTCTGGCGTGCTCACCTGACCTGAACTGGACATTTTAATTGTAGAGTGTCTGAAAAAGGTGCTTTGCTCTAGGACAAGCAGAGCAATCATCTCAAGTTGAATAGAATTAATAGAATTTAATAGAATCTCAGCTGTGCATACTTTGACAAGCAAAAGAGTTAAGAGAAACTATGTCAAAGATTCATTTTTTTTTTAATTTTTATTTTATCAATTTCATATATACATTCACAATTATATAATCTCATAACTGTTATTAATAATATGTATTTATAACAATTTTTCCCTACTGTTGACAATATACTTGAAGATTGCTTTCTTAACATCCCATAGATCCATCTTATCTTACAACGGTCCTACTTCTTCTTCCCTCCCTCCCTCTTTCCTTCCCTCGTTTCTTCTCTCCTACTCCCCTTCCCTCCCTCCTTCCCCTTCCCTCCTCTCCTTCCCTCCTTCCTTCCCTCCTTTCTTTTCTCCTTCCTTTCCTCCTTCCTTCCCCCCTTCCTTCTCTCCTACATTCCCTCCTTCCTTCCCTCCTTTCTTCTCTCCTTCCTTCGTCAAAGATTCATTTAAAATTGACTTAATGTAAGGGTGGAAATTGCATTTGGCATCAGTAATGGAATCCCTTGGAAAAGGCACAGGGCTACCGAGACAATCTGAGGACATTTTATCTAATTTCCATATTTCCTGGTCATGGAATTTGGGAATGATGGAACTTAATACTTTTTAATATATTTTGTAGGACAGCGTGTAGGGAAAGATTATTTTGTCTCTGTGGTGATTGCTGAATGTTTATTAGTTTCCATCCATATTTCAGAATTACTCCAGGCCTATTGAGGTGACAATATTCAAAATCACCTTATCATTCCTAAAGGCATCAGGGAAATTTCTCTTGCTATTTCAGTGTTCAAAGCCAGATCATTCCTTAGGAATCAGTATCTCTACGGAGATTTGTCTTTCTGTGATTAATATTTTAATGCGTTAACATCACTTCAAGGGGCCGGTCTGTCCATTAATTTTTATGTGGTGACTCATTCATAAAATTAAAATGTAAAAATGTGAGGCTCTACCTTTGGTATTAACCCTGCCCCATAAATCCTTGACAGCGGCGTGTCGCAGCAGTAACAATAACATCGAAAGGCAACGCAACTCCAAAGCCTCTTCAGTACCTCGTTTTTGCTCAGTTGCCTCCAACATTTTGTGAACCGATGGACATGTCGATGCTAAATGTAAACATCTCGTTATTTAGGACACCTGAACTGGTACTCCTCCGCTAATATCAGTCATTTGATGGAAGTGAGAGAAAGATTATGTTGTGTATCTGACAATATCATAAGGAATGGTGCAGAATTTCTGAATTTGGAATAGGATATGGAAAAACTAGTTTCTAACTCTTTTTTTTAATGACTCATTTTGTTGAATCCAGTCCCAAATAACCCACCATTTAAGTGTCAGCTTTCTGTGGTTAGTCCACATGTTCTGCTGTGTACAGGGCAAATTTATGTATTTCCCATGGCAATTAGATATATATTTTAATTTACATAGGCCTAGATCCAAGGGTTTGTATGTGTTCTACACAGATTATGAGCCTCTTCCAGCCTATAGACTCCTCGATGGGGCCTCTTTCTGCTTTAGAAGATTAGACAACTTTCTGGGGAATTCTGGGACTTGAAGTCCAGACATCTTCAAGTTGCCAAGGTTGAGAAACATTGATCTAAGCCAATGTATTTACCCAAATTCATAAAAGCTTGAATGCCATAATGTCATGCAAATATCATTCTCTCCCCAAGAACCAGAAGAATGCCTTTAAGCTAATATTTATGACAAGAAGTGTTTGACTGAAAACTCTTGTAATTTTTATCCTACTGGAGGCTGTTTTCCTCATTCAATTAGCTGAATTTATCCTGAGGCAAGCCAGATATCTCGTGCCAGCTAAATTCAAAAACTAGAGCTTAATATATCCCCACTTGGATCTGCTTATTTAATCCTCCTTTACAGGAGGATGTTTTCATAGTTTGGACTATTTGAACCAACCAAAGTATCTCATTCCAAGGGCATAAGAAAAAATGGGGGGGGAGACAGGGGGAAAGAGAGAAAGGGGAAAGAGACAAAGAGTTTGTCAATGAAAATGAAAGGAAAATTGATATTTGGTTTAGTTTCTAATCTGCTGAGATCGTTCACCTTTAGGAAAAGCTGTTTCTGTCTTCTTCCGTTCCACCCCTCCCCCTATGTAATAGATATAGATTTATTTTATGAATGTACATACTGTGCTATATTAAAAAGAGGCTTTGCTTTAATGTGAGAAAATGCATCTGGAGAGAAATGTCTTCAGAAAGTAAATGAAAATCCTTGTTTTTCTTTTCATTAGGATAATTCAAAATAATTAAAAGTTATAGTTCCAATTAAGAGTAACTACAGCAGAGGTAAAATAATAATCAGGATGGCATTTGCCGAGGTGGTGCAGTGGTTAGGGTGCAGTACTGCAGGCCACTTCAGCTGACTGTTATCTGCAGTTCAGTGGTTCAAATCTCCTGGCTGAAGTTTGACTCAGCCTTCCATCCTTCCGAGGTGGGTGAAATGAGGACCCAGATTGTGGGGGCGATATGCTGACTCTGTAAACCACTTAGAGAGAGCTGAAAGCCCTATGAAGCGGTATATAAGTCTAACTGCTAACTTCACAATCTTTGCCACACCCCTTTTTTTCTTATTGCTGTTTAGTTGTACAATCTAGACAAGCTGCAATGGGTTCTCTAAACCAGGGTTTCCCAATCTTGGTAACTTTTAAGTTGTGTGGACTTCAACTCTCAGAATTCCTCAGCCAGATTGGATGACTGAGAAATTCTGAAGTCCAGGAGTCTTAAAATTGCCAAGATTGGGATCCCCTGTTCCAAGCAACCTAGAGAAAACCTGCAACTTGATATCCTCAGAATATCCTTGAGGTTCCCACGGTTAATACCAGGGGTGAAATACTACCGGTACAGACCGGTTCAACCGAACTGGTAGTAAAAAATGCTCCCGGTTCGGGCAAACCAGTATTTCCGATGATCAGCTGGGAGACGATCAGCTGTGACACATGATTCATATAAGCTAGAATTGTCAGATTTCCTGCTTTCTAGCTAATCTAAATTGTGTGGCACAGCGGATTCACACACGCACACCACTGTTCTACTTACCTTTGCAGCTTCGGAAGGCTTCAAAATGTTCCTTTTTTAGCGCTGTGCGGGCGTGCCTCAGGAGTGCATGCGCGTACTTGGTAGCAAACTCACCGAACTGTAGCAGACTTCAGAGGATTTCACCCCTGCTTAATACTGCAGAACTGGCTAAGAGGCAAATGCGCTTCAAGGTGTTAGTCGTCACTTATAAATGCCCTACATGGTATTGGACCCGGGTACTTGAGAGACCGCCTCCTGCCGATTACCTCCCAGAGACCCATTAGATCACACAGGGTTGGCCTCCTCCGGGTTCCGTCTACCAGCCAATGCCGGCTGTCAACTACCCGGAGGAGGGCCTTCTCTGTGACTGCTCCGACCCTCTGGAACGATCTCCCCGTGGAGATTCGGACCCTCACCACCCTCCAGGCCTTCCGCAAAGCCGTTAAGACCTGGCTGTTCCGCCAGGCCTGGGGCTGCTGAGTTCCATCCCCACTCGAATTGGTGTGTTTGTTGAGACCTTTTAAACTGGTTCTGTATCGTTGTTTGTCTTTATTTTCTTTTTCCTTTTGTATTGTGTTCCTTCCCTCCCGGTTTGTTAGCCGCCCTGAGTCCCTCGGGAATAGGGCGGCATACAAGTTGAATAAAACCAAACCAAACCAAACCAAATGCAGTAAACGGTATATGGAGGATTCATAAAAATGGATACATCTGGAGCGGTGGTGAGTTCCAGATCCCATTGCAACCGGTATGGTGCAATAGGGCCCATCATCCACCACATGAACATGCGCAGAGCACGCATGTGTACTTACCACTTGCGATGCTCCGTGACGCTAGAATTATTGTTTTTAAGATCCCTGTATATATGAGGAAGCTATCAGACAGCAAAGAGTGCAGAAACTGTTGTGAGAGGATGACAATTTTGGAAAAAGGAAACAATTGTAGAAATGGGATTTGTTCTGCCTTAGATTAGCCATATTTAGCCATTTAGGTCTTTATAAGACAAAAGGGGAAAAGGCTCCATGTTTTTTTTTTAGGGAACACTATTCTGCCAGGGGAGGAGCAAGATTTTTTGCATATTATTCATTACTTCAATCTATCCTTTAAAAGGCAATTCCTGCCAATTACCTCCTAGCAACCTATTAGATCACATAGATTAGGCCTCCTCCGAGTTCCATCTGCCAGTCAGTGTCGGCTGGCAACTACGCGGAGGAGAGCCTTCTCGGTAGTAGCTCCGACCCTTTGGAACGATCTCCCCGTGGAGATGCCTCACCACCCTCCAGACCTTCCGCACAGCCCTTAAAATCTGGCTATCCCGTCAGGCCTGGGGTTAAAGAATGTAACTCACCCCCACCCGAATGGTATGAATGTTGTGCTCTATTTTTAATTATGTATGCTCTTATGTGTTATTGTTTGTTATTGTTTGTATCCCCCCTTCCCATGAGTTGTGAGCCGCCCTGAGTCCCC
Organism: Thamnophis sirtalis; assembly: GCF_051295495.1. Lineage (NCBI taxonomy): Eukaryota > Metazoa > Chordata > Lepidosauria > Squamata > Natricidae > Thamnophis > Thamnophis sirtalis. The sequence continues at coordinate 1,869,352 of NW_028261387.1, forward strand.
CCAGGGAAAAGGGTGGCCTATAAATAAATTTCAATCAAATAAATAAATTTCAAATTTCAATCAATCAATCTAAGAGGCTTGTCAGACAGGGAAGACATGATGATGAAGGAGGAGGTAAATAAAACACAGAGGTAGTTTCCAGCCCTATTTTCCAATCCTACCAACTATTGGAATAGTTTCACTAACACTCTGGGGGAGAGACGGCAATGAAATCCTCCCCGTTTATTTTCTCTCCTTTTAATGCCCTCTCTGACCACGTTCAAAATGCTGCTACGGGAAACATGTTCTAGGGGGTGAACAAAAGAGAAAATCTTTTTCCTTTGACCTCAAAAGACATTTTCCTGGTTCATAGCATTTCCAATTTAGCAAAGGGAAGGCGGTGCGGCTGATCTGTTGTGTAGAAAAGTACCATTTTCTACACCATGCTTTTTTTTAAAAAAAGGGGGGGGGGAAGAAAAATGAAAGATAATTTTAAATAATACACCTGGCAGCTTGATGCCATAAAGTGTTGTAAAGGGTGCTTTTTATTTGACTCGGGAAGTGGTCTGTAACAAATTGGGGTTCTAACTATCCTTAATAGTGAGAAGTTAAATAGGATTCGGCCCAATAATTCCAGCATTTCCTTACTAAGTAAGCATCTTATTCGGCTCCTCAGAGGAAGTATCATTGAATCCAGCCTATTATTTCTGCTCGAATGGAAACTCGTGAGTTGTTGTAAAGCACTTTAAAAAGGCAAAAACCTCCAAAAACAATTTAAGTATTATTTAACATGTCATTGAGCTTCAAAAAATATTTTATGGCCACAATAAAGAGAGAGTGTCCAAAGATTACTCAGGCAGGTAATAAACATATTAAGTATCTGTACTTTCTTTGGCGAGATGGTTCACCCTGTGTGTTCGCTCCTCTTGGTGAGGGACTCTGAATAAATGTTAAAGGCCATCATCCTTTTTCTGAGTGTAACTCGGTGATTCTCAATTTTTTATTTACCCTGGTGGGGTGTTTTTATCAATTTGGTTGATAAAACAGAGATGTCTTTACCCCAAAAAGAGGCCTGGCTTTGACATTCATGTGCTGAATAGTCATGCGTTGGTAACTTCACAGCTCAGAATTGCTTATTTATTGGCTGATTCTCAAGACTGAGACGGACATAGAACAATCCTTAAATTTCTTTGAAATTTAAGAAATTGCAAATGGTAAGAGCCGAGGCGGCTCAGTGGTTTGGGTGCAGGCCACTTCAGCTGACTGTTATCTGCAGCTCAGCGGTTCTAATCTCACCGGCTCAAGGTTGACTCAGCCTTCCATCCTTCCGAGGTGGGTGAAATGAGGACCCGGATTGTTGTTGGGGGCAATATGCTGACTCTGTAAACCGCTTAGAGAGGGCTGAAAGCCCTATGAAGCGGTATATAAGTCTAACTGCTATTGCTATTGCTACAGAATGTGGAAGTAATGTAGCTTTGAGGCTCCACAAATTCCCCATGTTGAAACAGCTTCACAGTTGCCCTCCAGTTCCAATTCATTATGTTCATAAAAGCTTTGCAGGTTCATATGTTACTATATGGTACATCCCACAGCTCATTAGCAGGACATGCATATGTATGTATGTACATATGTATGTATGCATAGTATGTTTGTTTGTTTGTTTATACCTTTGAGTTGGTGCAGTCACTGGTGACTGCCTGATTTAATTCCTGCACTTTTCCTGGCAAGATTTTCCAGAAGTGACTCGCTATGACCTCCTTCCTAGAGTGGCCCAAGGCCAGTCTATCTTTGTGTCTAAGATGAAACTAGAACTCACAGTCTCCTAGTTTTTAGGTTGCATCTTAGCCACTACACCAAACTTCAGTCTGTGTGTTGTATCAATGATCACTTCTACTTTCTTTTGGCAGGGCCCAGAGTAAGCAACCAACTCCCGCCTCAATCAGAAACAAGCCTCCTCATCATAGTTTAGCGGGAGATTTTAAACTTTTTTTCTCAGGTTTTTTTAATGCTTGTTTTAGTGTTGTGTTTTACTAACAGGGGTGTTTTTTCCCCCTGTAATTCCCACTATGTTTTTATTTGACCTTTTTAAGTTATGTCAATCTTTTAAGAAGATAGTGCCAGTCTTCTGAATAATGATATAAAACAAGACATCAATTTCTTAGAGGTCCCTAGCATTTCAGCTATAAACCAATATAACTGGTATGTTCCTTGAGAACAGCAGTCAGATTTCTAAGTTCTGTAGTAAATATAGTTTACTGGAAACTACTTACCCAACTTTTGCACAGCAGCCAATTTTCAAAGTATAACTTGCCATTCACTTTTAATTTCCCCTTTTCAGAATTTGCAAACTGAGTGAGTTTTCTATCAATTATTCTGCACTGGATTTCAAAAATGAGGAAAGGAAGCATCTGTGAAACCTAAATATTTTTTCTTCTCTGAAGGCTAAGACCCATTGTGCTTTTACTGAAAAAAAAATGAGATCATACTCTTTTCTGTCCGTACTTAATATGCAGGCTTTGAGCTAAGCATCTTTATTTTGTGATGAAGGGATAAACTGTCAGAAATCGGAATGTTAAGATGTTGCTGACAGACTTTTAGAGTGACTGCATAACAGAGTGGCATTTTAATTTTACTATTTTTTAAAAAAACTGATCTTTAGAAGTAAATTATAGAAAGGATATATTCTGGGTTTGACAGAAATACTATTGCAAGAGCTTGCAAAAATACCGTATATTGTACAAGACTTCAGGGTTTACTCTCCTGTAAGGATGGGGAAAGAGATGTGTCCCTCTGTGAACATTCAGTAAGACTGTTTCATATTTAAAAATTGGTAATTAGTCCCTGAGTGAATAAAGTGGAAGAGATAAGAGGTTGATACTATTTTTTCCCTTTCTTGTGCTTTGAATTGAAAGAGCATACAACAAGAAAGCCCTTTTTTGGCACAAGCCTTTCAAAACTTGAAAATGCTGATTTCTTAGATTATGCATAACTCATGAATTCTCAGTTCTCTGCCTCCATTTACCAAGAACCTGGACACTGGGAGGGGAAAAAATAACTTTTAAATTCCAAAGATTACTTTGTTAAAGTAACAGATTTAATTTCCTGGCAGTGCTGACACCAGAAGAGTCCTACTGGCAATGCATTGCATTTCCCCAAGACTGCCATTATCTTTTTTTTTTCCTTTCAGAAGGTGAATCATTTTCTGTAAATCAATCAAAGCTCTTTGCAGCAGTCAGTGTACCTGAAAGACATTTTAAAGCAGGGGTGTCAAACTCACAGTGTCACCTTGTGGTCACGTGACATATCATGACTTCCCCCCCTTCGCTAAACTGGGGGTGGGCGTGGCCAGAGGATGACACCTCTGGCCCACAGGCTGTGAGTTTGACACCCCCTAACTCCCTGTTTTAAAGCCTCAGTTAAACAAGGTTTTTTTATGTGTGGGTATCCAAATTTCTACCCTTTATCATTTAATCACCCAATTTAATTAAGATCAGTTAATCAACAATTTAAGGCATTGCAGAGAGTGGGGGTATTATTTTAGAATGAGTTTTGGGTTAAGAGCCGAGGTGGCGCAGTGGTTAAATGCAGCACTGCAGGCTACTGCTAGATCAGCAGTTCAGCGGTTCAAATCTCACCGGCTCAGGGTTGACTCAGCCTTCCATCCTTCCGAGGTGGGTGAAATGAGGACCCAGACTGTGGGGGTGATATGCTGACTCTCTGTAAACCGCTTAGAGAGGCCTGAAAGCCCTATGAAGCGGTATATAAGTCTACTGCTATATTAAAGGTAATCTGGGAAAAAGCCACCAAATGTTCTTTCAGAAACACCATTTATTTACAATTTTCCTTTCAGTTAGTTTTACCAAATGGCTGTTTTCATTACAATGCTTTTGGGTTGTTGTTTTTTTAAAAAAAGCAGAAGTTATTTTTAGAAAAAGAAAAGTTTCATATTTTCAGTGCAAAATTATCAATAAATTCCAATATCAAATAGGATCATGGGACATTGCAACCGAATGCTCATTGAGCGTTTGAGTGTCTGATCATCTAGTCTAGGATAAGAGGTTTTTTTGTCTTTATTACCAATAGTTATACAGCAAACGTGTTTTGCCTGAAGTCTGGTAACATGACCTTCAAGGCCAGGAATATTTTACAAATGAAGGGCCCATCCAGATGTGAAACATCTGTCATACATCCAGTGCCATCTTTATACATGCACATTTCATTGTTTTGAAAGGATTTTGCTGTGGGCTGAAGCACATATAGGGAATGGCTGTCAAATTTATGAATGCATCACATACATAAATACATACAATCAGCCACAAACATACAATCAGCCACATAATAAAAGAAATATGGTTTTATTGATTCAAATGGGGAAATTTACAAGAATTCACATGCAATGGAAAAATATTTGATTTCCTTTTCGGTAATCCATCACCCAAATAGGGAGATTTGTCCAAAGTGACTTTCTTTAGCACACAGTCAAGAAATATATACTGTGTGTATTTTTACATGGACCTGTACAATTCTGCAGTTGTATAAAATGTTTCAATTGTATACTATATGTCCTTTTTATTTTATGCAAGTCAAGTTAGCATTGTCTAATCCTTGAAGATTTCTTAACATTTTCCAAAGTGGTTTGTCATTGCCTCTATTCTAAGAGAGAGTGACTGGACCAAAATTACCTAGCTGACTTCCATGTCTAAGACAAAGCTAGAACTCACAATCTCCTGGTGCATAAACTTCTACATCAAATTAACTCTGGTTTACCTCTAATGAAATGTTATTAGAGGATGGATTTACCTGTCATTTCATGGCCTGAGACAGTAAAGGAGACGGTATTGAGCCTAAAAGGAAAAGAGAGATGGTGCACTTGAACAGTGCCATAGATTTGTGTCCCAAAGAAATGAAACATGTAGAGAATCTGCTTGTACATAGGACTGGCCAGCATAACGTGTATTAGACAAAGATTATGCCTGAGTGAATTCCAGAATTGTATTTCAGGTCTTAAGAAATTCTAGACTGAAGACAGTCTAGAAGAGTCATAAGGGAAATGCTTGTGGACATCACTTTGTACCAGGAATCTAGAGTAGCTATAGTGAGTTTAGAGTAGTTGATAGAGGAAATTGAAATTGAAATTGAAAATTGAAATTTAATGAATTTGTATGCCGCCCAATCCCGAAGGACTCCGGGCGGCTTACAAAATACAACTCTAAAAAAAGATAAAAATTAAAAATAGGGGAAAGGGAACAGATTAAAAAGAAACACGACATGCACTCAATGTAGGCGGGGCTGGACCTCGTTCATGAGGTCAACAGCCCCAGGCCTGCCGGAATAGCCAGGTTTTAGTGGCCTTTCGGAAGGCCGGGAGAGTGGGAAGGGTCTGGATCTCTGGGGGTAGATCGTTCCATAGGGTTGAAGCTGCTACAGATAAGGCCCTTCCCCCAGGAGTCGCCAGCCGGCATTGTCCGGTTGACAGCACCCGGAGAAGGCCCATCCTGTGAGATCTTATCGGCCATTGGGAATAAATATAATAAATGAAAACATTTGCAAACTGTGTCTATGGAGATTCGCAGTCATCCAGGGCAATGTTGTCCCAAAAGTGGTTTTTTCAAGAGGCAACTGGACTTTCTTGTTTTTCTTTGAAGACATTTCAATTCTCATCCAAGAAGCTTCTTCAGCTCTGAAAGTCTCCAGTTGCCTCTTGAAAAAAGCACCTTTGGGATTTGCAAACTATTGTACACTCTGAGTTTAAAGTTTTTAAAAACCTTCCAATAGGAAGAAGATCTTTATCAATATTTTTTAAAAAAACAGTTTGTCTAAAGCAGTGGTCTTCAACCTTGGCAACTTTAAGACGTGTGGACTTCAACTCTCAGAGTTCCTCTGAGAGTTGAAGTCCACAGGTCTTAAAGTTGCCAAGGTTGGAGACCACTGGTCTAAAGGACAATATTTGTGGAATACAGAAACAGACGCACACACATTTGTGGGTCAGGCTGGTTATTTTGGCAGTCCCTGGAACATTCCAGATGGCTCATTAGCCTCAGGATGGACAAGTCAAAGTCTTTCAGAATAATTTAGAAAAATGTCAAAAAAAAAAAGAAACAAGAAGCCTGTCATTTTTTTATTAGAATTAACTACAGCATGCCCTGGACAGAGATTTCACCTTGGATCAGAAGAATTAATACAGAATTATATGAATTGTGTAATATATCGGGTTAAAGATACGCCTTCTTCTCGGGGGACCCATTTGCCAACGATATATTACAAATCTGAATGTGAGGCATTCTTCAACCTTTTTCCCCCACAAGATACATGGAAAAGAAAGAGATGACCTTGTACAAAATCCATGGATATCTCAATGATCTAAGTTTTATGCAGAATTCCAGCACAACATTCTAAAGTTAGGCTTGGTGGGATTTTTTGTTCTTGTTTTGGTCTTCTAGAAACTTGGCAGAGAGATTCAACCAATATTCAGGAGCATGGAAACCATTTGTTCATGCTGAGGAAAAACATATTAATGAAATACAATTTTAATAATTAAGGACAGGTAATCCTCAACTTACGACTACAACTGAACCACGAGTGGGTTCCTGCCAGTTCTAACCTCTTCTATAGAAGAGGTTCCACAAATCTACAGTGCCGCTTAGAACCGGTTCCAGCTCCCTCCCCCCCGCCCGCCCGTATATCATCAAGATGAAGAGCGAGAGGAGGAATTCTGGGAGTTGAAGTCCACAAGTCTTAAAGCTGTCAAGTTTGAACACCCCTGGTTTTTTTTTCTAAAGGGTTAGGGGTGCAAGGGTCTGGTAACTTTACAACTTTTAAGACTTGCGTGCTTCAAATGCCAGAGTTTCTGAGCCAACATTTTGGTTGCTAAGCAAGAGCGTTGTTAAGTGAGTTTCACCACATTTTACAAGTTGGCCATGCCCACCCAGTCACATAACTCCCAAGCCACTCCCACTCAGTCACATGGCTGGCAAACCACACCCACCCGGTCACATGGCCGGCAAGCCACTCCCACAAAGCAGGCCACACCTACAGAAGAGGTTCTATAAAATTTTGAAACCCACCACTGAACTGAACCCAACTTTTGTTAAGTTAAACATTTGTTAAGTGAATGTTGACCCGTTCTACCACTTTTCTTGCTCCCCGTTGTTAGGTGGATCACTGCAGTTGTTAAGTTAGTAACACGGTTGTTAAGGAGATCCAGCTCCCCCATTGACTATGCTTGTCAGAAGGTCGCAAAAGGTGGTCACATGACTCTGAGACACTGCAGCCATCATAAGTATGAGTCAGGATGCTAAAATGGTCATAAGTGTGAGAAATCACTTTCTTCAGTGCCATTGCAACTTTCAATGGTTACTAAATGAACCACGGTTATGCCATGATCTGAGGTGGCGCAGTGGTTAGAGTGCAGCACTGCAGGCTACTTCAGCTGACTGCTAGTTCTGCAGTTCGGCTGTTCAAATCTCACCGGCTCAAGGTTGACTCAGCCTTCCATCCTTCCGAGGTGGGTAAAATGAGGACCCGGATTGTTGTTGGGGGCAATATGCTGACTCTGTAAACCACTTAGAGAGGGCTAAAAGCCTTATGAAGCGGTATATAAGTTCTAACTGCTATTGCTATTGCTATGATCATAATCTTTTTTTATTTTTATTTTTTATTCAGATGTCAAGAACCTAGAGAACTTCCAGCTGGTAGAAGGTGTTCAGGAGCAAGTCAATGCTGCTTTGCTGGACTACACCATGTGCAACTATCCACAGCAGACAGACAAGTTTGGGCAGCTTCTCCTGCGACTCCCAGAAATCCGGGCAATCAGCATGCAGGCTGAAGAGTACCTTTACTATAAGCACCTAAATGGGGATGTGCCATGTAATAACCTTCTCATTGAGATGCTGCATGCAAAGAGAGCATAAATTACAGCCTTTGAGATAGTTTCTGCTTTCCCGACAAGAAAAATACTCTAAAAGTTCTCCGAGTGACGCCAGTTGAAATAACTTGGTTTGAAGAAACTTTTGCGAAAACACAAAAAAATAATGTTATAATAATCAAATACTAATAGTAAATAAGTGATGTATCAGGGTATTTGCATTGCCAACTGTGAATGAACCGTCTCCCCAGAGGAACTTGTACAGGACGTTAATCACTCGAATAAAAGGAGATTTATAAGCGGAAATTTATACCACCATCAATATCAATAAAGGCAAAAAAAAAATGGAAAGGAAAGAACAATGCTTATACATTTAAAAAAAAAACTTTGCCAGTTACCACTATGAATAAATTTAGGAGCGAGTTTTATCTGTGTTATTCAGCTAACAGATCAAAGGGATCTGCATGCACTACACCCCTTCACTGGTTAGCAGGACTGAAAACATCTCTAAAGAATGCAACACTGCAGTTTCTCTGTGTCGTCTTTCCAAAGACTGAATTCTTATTTCTCCTTCCAAAAGGAATCTGCATATCTACATTATATTCCAAAATCTGGAGCGAACCACACGCTCACACGTGCACACGCATACAGAATAGTGTCACAAGCAAGCAAATCAATACAGCCTGGATTTTCATCTGTCTGTGAGTCCAACCTGAAGATAACGAACATGAGCAAAAATTATGATGATGAGAAACTAATTTTATTCATAAAGATTAGCGTGACATTCTTAATGTTTTCTATGGTTGCTTTTGTCATTGGGTTCATGTTGTTCAGCCAGGCAGTATCTCTCCTCTACCACGGGCCAAATTTTGGGAGAAATCTGCTCCAAAACAATTGATGATGGCCTTTAATTCCAGGATCAAATTAAACATTACTGGAATCACTTCTCAAAGCTTTTAGTAGCAGATCAGCTTGTGGCTACTATTTAACCTCAGCCTAAGATAAAACATCAAGCAGTAGCATCTCTTTATTTGTCACACTTAAATCCATTCTGGATTTGGAAAGAATGCAGATTAATGAATTCAATTAATATCCCACTGTCTGTCTTCACTGTGATTTCTTTCTTTTCCCACATATCTCTCAGTTGGGGGTTCTTCATGAACCATCTGCACATGGAGTTCAAGAGTAGGATACATAACTTTGGAATAACTATTGTAGGCCTAGCATCCTGGTTTTCCTACTTGGCCTACAGAGCAAAGGATTAAAGGTGACTAGATAACCACACCAGACAGTAGGCTGAATTCACTGTCTAACTAATTAAATCAGTTATCGGAGCTGGGGGGGAGGAGAGGACGAATGGCAGATAAAGGCACTTTCAGATTTAAGGAAACCATCTTCAGGTTGTTTTCCTGGGACTCTTATTTTAGTAGGCCCTTGGCTCAAAGCTAAACTCATGACAGTGGAAGTGGACTTATGTGGGATGAATAGGAAACGTTATGAGAAATTTAAAATACCCAGAACATTCTGAGACAAGTTGATTGAGGATGCTAGGTACAGAAGCTAATCATGGGCTTCTGAACTGGCCCAACCAATGTTGGGTTTTAACATGCTTTTGTCAGGATTTGGTCCTAACAACTATCCATTTATGACCGGACTATAAACTCACCACTTCATTCTGCTTTGATTGCCTGTCCATATCTCTACATCTCTTTTTTTAATCTCAAATTCTTCATGTACTTTTGAAAGGCCCAGAACTTCCCTTATGCAAGGAGGCAGAATACACCAAGTAATATTCTCTTGTCCTCAAAGGTGCTTGTTTCTTTGAAAGGCAACTGGACTGTGTTTTCCTTGAGGAAGAAGAAGAAAATGCTTTGCTTCTTCTCCAAAATGTTTTCTTCCTCCTCCTCAAGGGAAAAAAAACCAGCTCAGTTGCCTTTTGAAGAAAAAACAATACCTTTGAAACAACTATGACCTGGATGAATGAGAATCTCCACAGAAAACTTGTCTGTTTCATCTTATCCATTCATAAAACCCAGTTCTTCAGCTTTATCTTACTTTGGGGTCAAATAGTTTTGAAAGTAATAAGTTAGTTCCTATTGATACAAATAAGTCAACTGGTGAAATCCAGCAGTTGGTCCTTATTAGTGATAGTTTGAAAAAATCTGCATCCCTTTTGTACATCCTTTGGAGCCAAAAACACATTTTAAGAACAAGAATTAAAGCAAAAAATAACCTTTGGTGTGCTAAATGAAGAGGGATACTGCCAAATCTACGTCAAGCCAAAGTCCGCTGCAGAACAAATATCAGAGGAGGACAAAGAATTCTATCCAAAATGAAGTTATCAGTATTATGCAATTTGCCACCGTAATGAAAGCTTTGCCTTATTTCAGAATTTTGGAATGGTAACTGTACAAACGTGGATTGAATATGCTTAGGATAGAAGTATTAATACTTTACAGTTCTGAAGAAAACAAAGTTTATTGTGTTTACATTCGTGAGGTCCTGGGGGGGAGGGGGGGGAAACCCATGATAATATTGCAAAACCATGGTTTCCTTAACGTTGCTTTCTAGATTGGTAACTAGCTTTACCAGTACTTAATTACTGTATGTCGTGAGACACTAAAATCAAAAGGAGAATCTCATGTATGTGTTAATTACTTTATTTTTCTGTTTGGGTTATTGGCTGTACAATCATTTGTAGAAATTGTATCAAACTTTTGATCCACAAGCCTTGTTTATTCGTCCATTCGTTTTCACGAAGGTTACTGGCTTTTAAATAGTTTTATTTATATTGTATAACACCATTTTCATTGTAGACAATTGTGATGCTAATTTATTGTTCCTCGGTTTCATCTTTATATAAAAATATAGGCAGAATAAAGAAACCAAATATATATGTTTATTACAGCATGTCTTCAACTCACAGTTCATAGTTCAGGGACGTTTCAAGGGACTTTTCAGTTTAAAATCAGGTTTTTGATTAAATGTTTATACATTTTCATAATCGTAAATGTTGTTTATTTAAAATCTATTGTAAATTTTGTGATTAGCACTTCCCTTTGTTTTACGTGAACAGAGAAAGGTGCATTCCTATCTGGACATTTTTTTGTATACCAAAGACAACACTTATGTCTGTAGTATTAGCATTCGACTACTTTAACACCATGTGAATTTGGTTGTTTTTAAATGCCAGACTTTTAATGGAGAGGGGACAGAAGAGACAGAGGATAAATCGTCTTTGCTTACATAAAAGGGTATTTCTTGGACTACAAATAACTACTCCTATCTTATTTCTGCAATTACCTGCTATTAATAACATGGATAATTCAGTCCTACTGGGAGGCAACATCAGTAGAAGTAGAAATCAAAGTAGCAGCCTAATAGTTAAGTCCCAGCTCACTCAATTCACTTTACAGATGTGAATGGGTACTCATGCAAATTTAGAAACTTATAATATGGTGAAAGGGGCTTCAAGATAAAATTGAGAACCCACTATTAAAAGAGAAAGCAAAGTCGGAAGTCTCACAAAGGAAGCCAAGCTATTGTCTGCATCCAACGTAGCTCTTAGTATCTAGGCCCACGGTATATTAAATAAACTTTATTTAAACTTGGTACCGAAAAGTCAAATGTGTTCACCTTATCGAATGTTTTAAATATCTCCATCTTTGATGCCCTGCATATGTTAATATGGTTGAAATAGTATTGACAATTATTTTCTAATTTCTCTAGAACGAGTCTAGAATTCTTGTACATGCCATTATAGTGGGGATGTGAAGCTGAGAAATTTGATGAAGCCAAACTCTGGAATTCTCCCACGATTCTCCAGTGGCAACTACTAACAGCTCTATCTTAGGGAACTTATGTTGATAGTTCACTTTATATTTTCTATAAAAACAAGAATGTTGCTTTAAAAACTCAAATAATCATCTGTGGTATTTAAGGCTAATTGGAAAATTATTTAATTCAGGCTTTTCACATGGGTATCTTGTAAAATCCTTAACTTTTTTGTTGAAACTCCATGGCAGATGTCATTTTAAAGCTGAAAACCACTCACGGAGCACAATTTTCAGTAGGCACAACCAGATCATTCATGTGGATATTAAGAGCCAAGAATGATTATTGGACAAAGTCACATACAATCATCACGCACATTAGCCAACATCTGAGATTCCAGGAATTCATCTGATTGCCCAAGTTTGCAAAATAAATGTTAATTGTTAAACCATTTTGTAACACAAGACAGTTAACTTACAATTGCTTTATCGATTACATATTAGTAAAAGCAGACTAAAATGCAAAGGTTTTGGCTTTGGCTGGTTTCTTATTGTTGTTTCAGTGTTTGTAATCAGGCAACTGTAGTGCCTGAATATTTGTATTACCATTTTGTTCTGCAGCAACCTGGCATTTGAATCCATGCAACTCTTTAAACTGTGCAATTGGTTACTTGTTCTCTGAATGTATCTGTGAAGTTCATGTTGTCTCATGTCAATCCTTGCCAGGAATTTTCTCAACACTAATGGATTTTTATTTCCAGAATTTCAATAAATATTGATATGGCCATTCTGATTATTTTAAAATCGTTTTTCTGATGTCACTAAAACATGAATAATTATTACTATTTATACTACACTTGATCTTAGCCAAAAGGCCGAGAAGCGATATTCAAGAGTAGAAAACACACGGATGGCAAGATACATGGTAAAACATTCTCTCCAAAGCTTTAGGTGACGTCATTACAATAATATTATATATTGCAAAAGTCCCAGTAAACTCTGCCAATAAGGTGGTATGCAGATAGCCTGGAGATTAAGTCCCTAACATTTTTAATTAAAAAGATGGCAGAACTGACAAAAGTCCTGAGACAGAGTTCTGAGTTCACTACTGCTGGGCAGAGTAGCAACACATTTGAGTAAGTAGGCCAATGCTCTGGGGCTGATTTATTGTAAAGCAGTTGAAGGAGGAGAAGCTGGATTAGAGTTCTCGGAAGGAGAAATGTGTTGCTGATTTGATTCCTGGCAATATCTTCCTGGTGCCTTTTGTATCAGACCATTGCAAGCTTTGATCAATCAAGCAATGCCAGTCATCAATTAGACATTTTAGATCGGAAGAGAAGTTCTTATTCCCTTGACTTTTGATTCTTGTCAGCAAAGCACAGTTGACCAAAACCAGGAAAGGAGCTGAGTATTGAAAGTCGGATGTATATGACTCAAGTAGTTCTAACTTACCTGGTTTTCTCACACTGATCAACGTGTTTGTTCTTAAACCATAAATAAATTTTGATTGATTGATATTGATCGACCTTAAAACATTGACTGCTTTTATGTGCAAGGATACTATCCTACTTATGGACCATTAAAGTCCAGATGTGAGGTGATAACTTACTTGTGTTGATTCCACGGCCCCTTATATTTTCTCTCTCTAGGAAATAAAATAAATTCATTGAAGGAAGAAAGATGTAATCGCTTTTATGCCATATTTTAATTGATTGAGCTAGGGGCCTTCCATCTGGTAACTTAGCCCTTGCCAGTAGTCACTAGAACAGAGACAATGAATCATTACTGTGTAGACCTTTTGGGGCAATAAGGACTTATAAATGCTACCAAAAAAAGTAATTTCCAATTCCAATTTCCAATTTCCAATCCAATTTCCAATTTCCAATTTCCAATTTCCAATTAATTGTTGGGGAAGAAATAGATTGCAACAATCCAACTTGGTAGTAATTAGCAATCATGGAATTGTATCAGCACATAGAGAGCTACACAATCCTCCTCGTCCAACGTTAAGCAGGGTAATAACAGAACTAGAACAACTGTAGCAAAAGAAAGAAAAGTTAGCACCCATAGTGATAGGCATTTCATTAGGGTGCAATTAGGGTGCTATCTCAAGTCATCTGAAGCACCATTTGAACATTATTGACAGTGACAAAATCACAATCAGTCCCATCAGTCAAATGCAAAAGGCAGCTTTGCTTGAAACAGCTACCGGTAACATCCTTTGATGATACCTAACAGCTGCTTATCCCAGGTCCTTGGGAAGGACTCAATAAGTGAATAAACATGCTAAATCCAGTCTAAACCTCTGAGTGACTGTGCAAGGAACCCTAATAATAACGTCGATACATTACAACAGCCTCAGTTCCTGGGAAGAATTCAGATGCATACGAAGACCAAAAAGAGATAAGGAATGGGGAACTCCCTACTCGCACTGATGATGGTTACCTAGTTTGCATAATGGAACATCTACAAGAAAACAGCCGAGCTCAAACAGAACCAAGGACTCCTCATTTCAACCCTGAGTTACAAATATTTTCCTCTATCAGAGATAAATATTGTGTCTGTGGATTATGCAGCTCACCTTTCATAATTGTCATGACTGTCATAAATTCTGGTTGCATTTTTATAGAAGATTTTTACATGAATAAAAGATAAAAATAAAAACATATACAAGGGATAGTTAAGAAAAACTGTGGAAGGTAATACGAAGAATATATATATATATATATCCTTTATTTATTTATCAGCACAAATAAAAAAACACAAATATAACAAAGGCAACAGTAAAAACATTGGGTTTCTGTCGTGATGGACTCTTGTGACGAGCCGATTGACAGATGATGGAAGCAGTTAGCTTCCTCCCATAATTGGGGCTTACCAGGGGTTGTAAAAATCTAATATGTATATGTGTGTGTGTATGTGTGTGTGTGTATATATATATATATATATATATATATATATGTGTGTGTGTGTGTGTGTGTGTGTGTGTGTGTGTGTGTGTGTGTGTTGTATTTGTGCTGATAAATAAATAAAGGGAGACTAGTATAGATCTATTTCAAGCTATTTAGCTCTCATCAGCTAGCCATACCCTTACTGGGATTTGAAGGGTATGGCTAGCTGATGAGAGCTAAATAGCTTGAAATAGATCTATACTAGTCTCCCTTTATTTATTTATCAGCACAAATACAACAAAATGTAACAAAAAGGCAACAGTAAAAATATTGGGTTTCTGCCTGGATGGTCTCTTGTGACGAGCCGAAGGACAGAGAATGGAAGTAGTGATTTTCCTCCCATATTTGGGCATACCGGGGGTTGTAAAAATCTGATAGATAGATAGATAGATAGATAGATAGATAGATAGATAGATAGATAGATAGATAGATAGATAGATAGATAGATGATAGATAGATAGATAGATGATAGATAGATAGATAGATAGATAGATAGATAGATAGATAGATAGATAGATAGATAGATAGATAGATAGATAGATAGTTATGGTAGTTATTTCTAATATTCTTTACCATAGCTATAAACCAATTTTATATTCCTCCTTCCTCTCGATGAGTACATCATGTTGTACACATATTAAACCTTTTTAATCAACAAATAAAAAAAAAATCACCATTTCATTTATTTTCCACTTTCAGCAAAAAGTGCATCAAAGTGTTCCAGCCTATGATAAAGTGTTCCAGTCTTTTATCCCTGATTGAACAAATCAACATTGCCGTTTTCCCAATTCCACCATCTTCCAAATCCATTCTTCCACTGTAGGTCCAAGTAAACTCTGGATTACAAATGAGACAGATTACACTATGTTTAAACGGAGGCTTCCCTTGCTGTTCTCTCCAAATTCCTGGCTCACAAGGACAATTACTGAACTCTTCTATGTAAGCAAACCATGCAGTTGGTATTTGTGAGACAGGCCTCTTTAATTTGTAACTTTTGGCAGATTAAGAAGTATGCCTTGGGAATCTTTCCTGGTAAGAAGAGATTGCTGCTTTAAAAAAAAACAAGGCAAAAATGCAAAAATCTGAATTAAGGGTAATTATCACTGTCTATGGACAATCTCTGGAGAAAATCTATTTGGTTTGGGATGTGGTGGCTCAGTGGCTAAGCGCTGAGCTTGTCGATTAGAAAGGTTAGCAGTTTGGTGGTTCGAATCCCTAGTGCCACATAACGGAGTGAGCTCCCGTTACTTTTCCCAGCTTCTGCCAACCTAGCAGTTCGAAAGCATGTAAAAAATGCAAGTAGAAAAATAGGAACCACCTTTGGTGGGAAGGTAACACCGTCCTGTTGTTCAGTTATGCTGGCCACATGGCCACAAAGACATCTTTACCAGCATTGGCTCTTCGGCTTTGAAACGGAGATGAACACTGCCCCCTAGAGTCGGGAATGACTAGCACATATTTGCAAGGAAAACCTTTACTTTTACCTTATGGACAATCTCTGTAGAAAATCTATGTGGTTACTAAATGTTGACACCAACCTGTTGCCATTTTAATCAATCAAATCAAAATCAATCCAACATCAATCAATGATTTGGTATGTTTACCAGAAAACAAAAACTAATGACACAAAGGTAGGAATCTATGCTATATTATACCATTTATAATTCAGATCTTTAAAAAATCTTGTATTTGAATTCAGACCTTTAAAAAATGCTGACTGTTCCGCTACTATGAGCCGAGGTGGCGCAGTGGTTAATTGCAGCACTGCAGGCTACTTCAGCTGACTGCAGTTCTGCAGTTCGGCTGTTCAAATCTCACCGGCTCAAGGTTGACTCAGCCTTCCATCCTTCCGAGGTGGGTGAAATGAGGACCCAGACTGTGGGGGCAATATGCTGACTCTGTAAACCACTTAGAGAGGGCTGAAAGCCCTATGAAGTGGTATAAAAGTCTAACTGCTACTAAACATCTTTAAAATGATTGCGAAGAGGTCCTCATGGTTGCACATGCATCCTGCAAAAAAAATTTAAAAAAATCCAGTCACTAAAAAAAAAAAAAACGTGTGGTGTCATTCCTACAACGTAAACCGAATTCTGGAGGGCAGCTGTCAAGGCAATTACATTGCATGAACTAATGGTCTAAAGCAATTTCCTATGTTCCTATTTTAGGAGTCTTTTCCTGCTACATCATGTGATGCTGTCAAAAAATCGGAACCAGAGGTCGCAGAGGCCAGAAATGAGTCACATTTTTTTACTAAGCCATTTCTACAGAACATTTCTAAAGACTCCGTGGACCACGTAACATGATCATTAAAAAAAATATATAGCCATGTTGTAATAATTCAGTATGCTTGCTCACAAACAGGGCTACAGTTCAAAGAATATTATATGATGCTGGGGTATTTGTAAAGCAAACTGCAGTGTGAATAATAATGTAATGTTGCTCATGACGCATAAGCGGCACATGAGCTAAGATTGTGTTATCTTCCACTACCCCAGGAATGGCCTTATGAAACACAGGCCATAGGTTAGGGACCATTAAACTGAACCATAATATAGTTTGTTTAGTTTGGACTTTGTATGGTTTATGAATCAGATCATAATGGTTTGTAAAGCCACAGTTTCTGAATTACCATATGGTGTATTTATTAAAGGTTGATTAAACAAATCATGCTTAATGCACAGTCTAATGCTTGGAATCAGATATTCACTTATCTGAGAAAGAACTCCTGGAAGGATTACTTTGGTGTGTGTGTGTGTGTGTTATACATGTCTAGGGATCCACTGTAAACATAACTCAGAAGGCTGTTCTCAGTTTTCCCTATAGGGCGTAGGGGGGAGCAAGAAATGGCTAGATAAATGAACAGTGGTAGCAATCTCAGAAGTTTCAAATAACCTGCTCGCAATAGGAATCCCTGACAGAGCCAGAGGCAATTCCTGTGTTTTCTAAATAATTGTCCAGAAAGCTTCCAGGTAGATGGATGAGGCTGGTGCCAGGAAATCCAACTTGCTATCTGAATCTAAACCTCCAGAAGCAGTTTATCCGCCAGCAATCAGAATCACCCCTCTGTTGGGTCTCTGAGCAGGAAACTTTCTGAATGGTCTTCTGATTGCAAGTTTTAAGATGTATCTCAAAATGTAGGTCGGACTAGGATAAGGAAATAAGAGGTGCAGGGCAAAAAAATCATATTTAATGTTGTCATTATTAAATATGTGTTGTGGCCAGGCAGGAGCCGTTGGAGCTGCCACCAGACTCCGACAGCGAGGGACCTTATGAGTTCGGCCCTGGAGGATATGGAGGATATGGACAAGGTTCCAACTCCGAGCAGGACGCAGAGAGACTGGTTGGCCACCAGGTGGCATCTGAGCCTTGGATCAGTGGGGAGGAGACAAGAGAGAGATCCAGAAACCACCTGTGAGTTGTTCCGGGATGCACACCGTCGAAGAGCTACTCGGCGTCAAGAACTACATAATTACAGGAGGTAATTACACTCAGCTGATGCTCATTAAGATCCTCTCCAGACTATAAAAGAGACTGCTTGTGCCACGCCCTTCTTGCAGAAGTCAACGTTAGGGACTAACGAGAAACAAACTTGGCAGGCTGGATTGCTGCCAGAGTTTGTTTGCATTGCTGCCAAGGTTTGTAGGACTTGCTGCCAGAGTGCTTATCTCTTTGTTGATTTGGCTTTCAGCCAACGAGAGTCTGGACTGATTAAAAAACATTCTCATTTACATTTGTCTCAGCTTTCGTTCCTGGACGGAGGAGGGGGGTCAGAACAAATATGTATATCAATTGTTTTTTTTTAACCTCAAAACTATATTCATAAATTCACTGGACTAAAGGAGAAAATGGTCCAAAAAAACAACCTATACCAATATCCCAGATTAAAAGGATTCATCCGGATGGCCTAAACTTTCCAATCATCTTATCGGTTATTCTGTTTTAACATTAACATGGAGAAAGGCAAAGAAAACTTACAAAATCATCAAGCATAACATTCAATACGTGCATTAACATTATACTTAATCTGATTCTCTTTTTATCTCCAGGAAGTACAAACAATTCAGCAAGCTATGTTATAACTGCGCTGAAATATTAAATACCGTACGTCCCTATGTTTTAAAGAGCTATATATTATGTCATAGTTATTCATCTGTATCAGGCATGATATGTTTTACTTGGCATATTCAACTTTGAGGAAGAAGACATTAGAATGATTAATTATTCCATTCAGACTTTTTTTTTTGCAGAATGAAGTTAGGAAATGAACGATGTTAGATGCTAGATCTAAATGTTTAAAAAGTCTCTTTACACCCATTGGGTGAAAATAAACATTCCAAAGGGGAATTCCTTTTTTCCTGAACATCTACCTAATAGCTGAACAGAAGGGTGCATAAACCAGGTTTGTTGAAACCTTGATCTAGTGAAATGCATATTCCTCCCAGTGGAGAGTCTAATTGACTCTAAAGGGTATGGGGTATTGAAAGGACAGATCGGGGGGGGGGGATTCTACCAGGTCAGACTGGTTCGGGTGAACCGGTAGCTCCGAAGATCAGCTGGGATCTAGCAAGTGGGCCCATCTGCCCGTCCCTGAGCTTCACCTACCTTTATCTTCTCTCAGTTGAGGGTTCTTCATGAACCATCTCCACATGGAGTTGAAGAGTAGGATACATAACTTTGGAATAACTATTGTAGGCCTAGCATCCTGGTTTTCCTACTTGGCCTACAGAGCAAAGGATTAAAGGTGACTACATAGTCATACTAGATAGTAGGCTGAATTCACTGTCTCAACTAATTAAATCAGTTATCGGAGCTGGGGGGGAGGGAGGACGAATGTCAGATAAAGGCACTTTCAGATTAAAGGAAACCATCTTCAGATTGTTTTCCTGGGACTCTTATTTTAGTAGGCCTTTCGCTCAAAGCTAAACTCATGACAGTGGGAAGTGGACTTATGTGGGATGAATAGGAGACGTTATGAGAAATTTAAAATACCCAGAACATTCTGAGACAAGTTGATTAAGGATGTTAGGTGCAGAAGCTAATCATGGGCTTCTGAGCTGGCCCAACCAATGTTGGGTTTTAACATGCTTTTGTCAGGATTTTGTCCTAACAGCTATCCATTTATGACCGGACTATAAACTCATCACTTCATTCTGCTTTGATTGCTGAGCCACGTGGCAGAGTGCATTGCCATGCCTCAGCTGTTTTCCTTCCCAAGCAGTAATCCAGAAGGTCAATCTTCTCTAAACTGCGTATACACATGCGAGTAAAGTAAGCCAACCGGTTGTTAAACAGGTAGGATCCCACCCCTGGTGCCGATACTCGACTTACGACACAACTGAGCCCAAAATTCCTGTTGCTAAATCAGACAGTTGCTCAGTGAATTTGGCCTCATATTACGGCCTTTCTGTCTACGCATTTGTTAAGTGAATCACTGCCGTTGTCAATTAGTAATATAGTTGTTAAGTGAATCTGGCTTCCCCATTCACTTTGCTTGTCACAAGGTTGCAAAAGGTGATGACATGACCCCCCCAGGACACTACAGCCATCATCAATATGAGTCAGTTGATAAAACATCTGGATTTTGCAGATGAACGTTGAGATGCTGCAACGGTTGTGTGAAAAATGGTCATAAGTCCTTTTTCCAGTGCCATTGTAATTTCAAACGGTCACTAAATGAACTGCTGTAAGTTAAGAACTTCCTATAGTAATGAAGTAGTGTTTAAGGCGTCGTGCTACAAACTGAGAGACCGTGAGTTCTAGTCCTGGTTTAGGCCCAAAACCAGCTGGGTCACCTTCCTCACTCAAAAAGGCAAATCTCGGCAAGAAAATTGCAGATTTGTCCAAATAGTGGCTGAGAAATGGGCATGATTAAATGGAAGATGTTTTTTTTTTAATGCAATAATGGTTCCATGTTAACAGAATAATCTAGAGCTGCCTTTCCAAATCTCCTTCAGATATATTAGACTGCAGCAACTTCCATCAACTCAGTCAACACAGTCATACTAGAAGGAAACAAATCAGAGATGTTTATCTTAGGTGAAGAGTCCTAGGACAGTGTTTCTCAACCTTGGCCACTTGAAAGAGTCCGGACTTCAACTCCCAGAATTCCCCAGCCAGCGAATGCTGGCTGGGGAATTCTGGGAGTTGAAGTCCGGACCTCTTCAAGTGGCCAAGGTTGAGAAACACTGTCCTAGACACTGAATTGTTTATACGCGAATGCTGGCTGGGGAATTCTGGGAGTTGAAGTCCGGACCTCTTCAAGTTGCCAAGGTTGAGAAACACTGTCCTAGACACTGAATAGTTTATACGCAAATGCTGGCTGGGGAATTCTGGGAGTTGAAGTCCGGACCTCTTCAAGTTGCCAAGGTTGAGAAACACTGTCCTAGACACTGAATAGTTTATACGCAAATGCTGGCTGGGGAATTCTGGGAGTTGAAGTCCTGACATCTTCAAGTTGCCAAGGTTGAGAAACACTGTCCTAGGAACTGATTGTAACTGAATATTGATAGAATACCACGTTACTTTTTAAACAACAACATGTTACTGTTGTGTCAGAATTAGTATTGTCTTTGGAGTACCCAGTCATCCAAGTCATGGTTGTCCAAAGGTGTTTTTTTTTTAATTTCCAAAAGGACAACTCGACTTTGTTTTTTGCTTGAAGAGGTTTCGCTTCTCATCCAAGAAGCTTCTTCAGTTCTGCCCCTTCTTTTGCGTATTC
>NW_028261387.1:1890836-1945836 GCF_051295495.1 Thamnophis sirtalis
GAAATCTCAGTACAGAAGAATTGTATTTGATGAGAAACCATGTCAGCGTAATGGACTTTTTAAAGCAAACATTTCAGAGTACTAGTGTTACTACTACTGCTGCTACTATATCAGCTTTCCCAGAGAAGTCGGGTTCAAATAGCCACCAAAATCTATTGCAAATTTTGCAAAGCTTTTGACCTGTATCATCTTATTAAACTTTTATGAAAAATCAATGGAGTTCAATCACGTTATGGGCTGTTCCTCACACATGTGTCAGTGGTAAATGGAGAAGTCTATTTATCCCAAAGTCTGGGAGGGGGGGAAACACTTCAAATTATAAAGAGGCTGCCTGTGAGTATATCTTTGGTTATTCTTAGGAATTTAAATTTTTAGGGAAATCGAATCAAATAATCCGCAGGAAAGGCTGGAATAGAGAATAAACCATACCCTTAGAACAAATCATTCTTGTAACGATACAACCTCAATGGCTTTATCGCCAAATATGTGAGCATAGGACAGCATTTTCAAATTATTCATTTTGGATTGTTTTCTAGCTATTTGGAATACACAACAAACGCAATAACTTTGCTGTAAAAAGAAGTTTGTGAACGAGTAAGCATATTTAAGAGCCAAGGTGGCGCAGTGGTTAAATGCAGCACTGCAGGCTACTGCTAGATCAGCAGGTCAGCGGTTCAAATCTCACCGGCTCAGGGTTGACTCAGCCTTCCATCCTTCCGAGGTGGGTAAAATGAGGACCCGGATTGTTGGGGGCAATATGCTGACTCTCTGTAAACCACTTAGAGAGGGCTGAAAGGCCTATGAAGCGGTATATAAGTCTACTGCTATTGCTATTGCTATATTGCTATTTCTTGTTCCTTTAGAAAACAAACTGGATGTTGAACTAATGCACATTTAGCCAGCCCTCTACATATTGAACTATATAAATGCACAGCATTTCTCAAGAAATAGATTTTAGTAAAGTATTTTTTTTTTAAATGGAAACATGCATTTGTATCAGTCATGAGCTACAGAAAATGCAAGAAACATGAATGCATTTTACGGCCAGATTTAAAAAATAAAATCAGTGGTAAACATAAGAAATTAAAGCATCACCCTGTGCTGTATATTATCTTAATAGTATCAGTGACTATAATTTTACTAAACTCCCCCAACCCTTTAAAACAACTGACCATAATGAATCAACAATAATAAATGATAGTGATAGATACCTTTTAAAGCAGTGTTTCTCAACCTTGGCAACTTTAAGTCCTGTGGACTTCAACTCCCAGAATCCCCCAGCCAGCACAGCTGGATTCTGGGAGTTGAAGTCCACAGGACTTAAAGTCGCCAAGGTTGAGAAACATTGCTTTAAAAGGTCTCCAAGATTAGAATTGAAGCAGAGGTGATATTCTGCCAGTTTACACCGGTTCCGATGAACTGGTAGTGGCGGCATTGGGAAGCCACACCCACCCTCCCAGACGTCATCATGGATGACACTATTGAGCACACGCTCCCGCTTCCAAACTGGTAGGGAAGATAAGAGGATTTCATGCCTGAATTGAAGCCAGCCTAAAAGTAAAATTTAACAGTATGACTATGATGGAAGACACTAAGACATTGTGGAGAGGAAACTTGAGATAATACAACATTTACCTTAGTCACATATAGGAGCAACAAGAGGGATATTTGGTGGGATACCACTTGCGATGCACCAGACAGAGAATGGGCTCAGCTTTTTATTACTTGGCAGGGTTAAATGTTTCTTGTTTCTCTCATCTAAACCTGGTTCCAAACCACCAGCAGGAAAGGGAAAGGGAAATAAACAGGAGGACTTTGTTTCTCTGAGTCACCAAATAAAATATATTCTTATCCCCACCCCGTTTGTGAACAGAGATTCCCTTGTAAACAAGTTGGCAGCACACCCCTGAATTTTCCTGACATTGTCCATCAACTTGCTCATTCAACGATAAACGTTGGAAGGGACCTTGGAGATTTTCAACTCCCAGCTCAAACAGGAGACACTATAACATTTCAGACAAATGGCTACCCACAACTTTTGAAGGCAAGCTCTTCCACTGATTGATTGTTCTCACTGTCAGGAAATCACTCCTTAATTCTAGGTTGCTTCTCTCCTTGATAGGTTTCCATCCATTGCTTCTTGTTCTTTCTTCTGGTAATCTGGAAAACAAATTGATCTCTTCTTTGTGGCAGTCCCTCAAATATTGGAACGCTGCTATCATGTCACCCCAATCCTTATTTTCATTAGACTAGATGTACCCCATTCCTGTAAATGTTCTTCATATGTTTTAGCCTCTAGCCCCCCTAATCATCTTTGTTGCTCTTCTCTGCATTCTTTCCAGAGTCTCAACATCTTTTTTTATACTGTGGTGACCAAAACTGGATGCAGGATTCCAAGTGTGGTCTTACCAAGGCCTTCACATGACCTTGATTCTATTGCTCTGTTAATGCAGCCTAGGATCTCATGGGCTTTCTGGTCAGCTGAGCATATTGTATGTTTGGATCATACGTGATTGTCTACTATATAAATATAATAAATATAATAAACTGAACTGAACTGAACTACTAGGACTCCAAGGTTCCACTTGCAGTTACTACTATTGAGTCAAGTTTCATCTAATCTGTATTTGAACATTTATTAAGGTAAATGTAAAGGCTTCCCTCGCACATCTGTGCTAGTCATTCCCGACTCTAGGCGGGCGGTGCTCATCTCCGTTTCAAAGCCAAAGATCCAGCACTGTCCAAAGACATCTCCATGGTCATGGGGCCAACAGGACTAAACGCCGAAGGTGCACGGAACGTTGTTATCTTCCCACCAAAGGTGGTTCCTATTTTTCTACTTCCATTTTTAATGTGCATTTTTACATAATTGCATTTTTACATACTGCTAGGTTGGCAGAAGCTGGGACAAGTAGCGGGAGCTCACTCCGTTACAGGGTGCTAGGGATTTGAACCACCAAATTGCCGACCTTGTTTTTAATAATTCTTTTTAATTTTTTTCATGAATGAATGACCTTTCTGATCAAGCAGCTTAGCGTCTTAACTACCGAGCCACCGTGTCCCTTCAAGCATTTGTTAAAATGCTCCAAATGTGACACCTGAAGAAGTCACTAGGTTAATTTCAAAATAGTTTACGGAGATATGGAAATATAAATGATGACTCTGTCCAGGGCTGATTGAAGCTGGGGTAGAAAAAAAAATCAAATAATAACCTATAGCATCCCCTGCACCCCCCCCCTTTTGACCAAGAATGGTGTATGCTGACATGGGGTCTTGTTATTATGTTATCTTTCAATGCAATGGCATATTTTTCTGGTGTTTCTAATTCTCGTAGTAAATTTGTCATGATTTTTAATGCCAACGGTTACAATTTCTCTATTCTGCTTTATTGTGACTGCATTTCAATGACAAGGTTTGGAAGCACCTGGAAACTTTTATTTAATTGGAGTAGAAGATTCTTTCAAACATGACATATGAATCTTTCAAACAGCTAAATATGAAATCTGGGGTCACAATTTATGAAGGAAGGGAGAGGTGTGCGGATTCCTTTTTTCAATCTCTGTGTGCCCACATTACCTTGCCCTTTTTATTACATATTCTCTGGGCAGATACCAGGTGTCAATTATATTTGTGGAATACTGCTGTTCAACTAATAAAATCCTTCAAACTTTAATCTTCTCTTTTTATAAATCAAAATGCCATCTCAGAGAGATTTCAACCTTAATTGTAGCAGCCCAAGAAAAGTTATAGTTATATCTTAAAAGAAATTAATCCCATATGTCTAGAATCATCTAATTTTCTTTTGGATTAATGAGAAGATGTATCATTACTTGATTTATTAATGAGAACACATCTTTAATCAGGGTAGATGAGAATTAAAATTATACTGATTTTGTTGCTTCGTTTTCAGATTGTTTGGGAGCTGGAAAGTAAAAAAAAGGAAACATTAAAAATAATATCATTTTTTTGCTATTTATGTAGTTCTCAAATTCTCAAAAGGAAACTTTCTTTGTATATTATCTTTTCCTGTAACTGACAAATGTGATTTAGAGTATATGATGGTTTCCCTGTGTAAGAAAGACGCACCGACCCCTTTATAAATGAATTTTTAATGCAAAATGAGCCATGATTGCACTAAAATCTATCTGAACAAGAAGGTAGTTGACACATATTTTCAAAAACACTCCTGTATTTTTCTTATACAGGTAATCCTCGACTTAGGATCACAAATGAGCCCAAAATTTGCTAAGTGAAAAAAATGTTAGGTGAGTTTTGGCCCATTTTATGACCACTGCTGTTAAGTGAATAGTTACGTTATTAAGTGAAGTTCCCAACTGATTTTGGTTGTCAGAAGTTTGCAAAAAGTAATCACATGAACCCAGCAGTGATGGCTTTCCATTTTTTTTACTACTGGTTCGCCGCCACCACTATCGGTTCTTACCAAACTTCAGCTCTTCAGAGTTATGAGTAAATCAATGAGCTCTTTATAAAGTCCACATACCTTAATCAAGGAACTATTAAGGAGACAAACAATCAAGCAGATACACAATTGTCTAATTAAAAAAAAAAAACACCACCAACATTGGCATGGCAAGGTATTGTATATAAACAGTAAGCAATCACCCTCCTCATACTGATGATGTTATCTAGTTGGGTAATGAAACATCTGCAAGGAAACAACCAGCGGAGCACCAAAGTGTCCACACTTCAACCCTGAGTTTATAGATATTCTCTTCTAGAGTCCACATGGTTTTCCCCCGTCATCATGTGAAGTAGGAATTTCTTTTATCACTTAGCTGAAAACTTTGATGTCAACTTATAGGATGGGGTATGCTAACTGGAGAATCCACCCAGTTCTTTTTTTTTTTTTTTTGAATTTTTATTTTATACACATAAGCACATCAACAGAAACAAACACATAACTTAAAAACAACATAGGAACAATAAGTTTCCATCGTATATCATACCGCAGTTCCGAATCGGTTTCTTTGCAGTTAGTGTTTTCCCTTCTATACATTTCTATCTTGCGTTCATAATCTCCTTATTCGTTATCCATTTTTATATACATTTCTTTATTTATTTATACTTAGCTACTTATGGTCAAGTATTATTTACCTGTATTGTGCTTTATATTTTTACTGTCATTTATTCTCTTACATACAGTTATAGGTATACATTCACAGAGTTATTCTTTTTCTTTGCCATTCTTATATTATTATTATTCCATTTAAAAGGTCATAAGGTATCCACCCAGTTCTAAAGAAAGCTAATTAAAATAATCAGTGGATGTAAGGTTGAAAACAGTAAGGATTGCATAATCAACCCATTTAAGCATGCTGCCATTTATAAAACTGTGACTATTCTTTATTTGCATCCAAAGGAGATTGTACCTAATCTCCTCTATCAGGAAGTATCCCTGAGAAGTAATAAATTTCAAATAAAAATACTGTTTTAGCATCTTTTCTGCTAATACTAGTGGTTGACTTATCCTTCTGTAATGCAATATAGTTTGAGTTAATTCAATAATTAGCATGCACTAAGTAAAACAGGATTCAGCAAACTTCCAGCAGCTTGTTTAAGGGATAAGAAGCCATGAGGAGAAAGAGATCTCCTCAGGAGTATGGAAAAGCCTGCAGCTGAAGACAAGCGAGTCCGGATATGTAGCTCAGCCGCAGCATAAACAGGAAGTAGAGCAGCTTGCATTTGGTTTGACAATTTGGCTCCAAGGACTCATTGAAAGGGCCACGCTCTGACCTCTGTCAAGCAAGAATATATGGAGGCTATGCCAGGGTCTGATAAGCTTGACACCTTGAAGATACAGGCCAAATAGAAAGCACATCCCGGGAAGAAAAGTGGAGAGATCTATGTCCAGACAACCTGCTTTCCTCCGAAGAGCTCAGCTGATGGAGAAGAAACAGAGTCACACCTTCCATCATGCATCAGGAGTATTCTGTTCATTTTAATTTGATCCCAATTGCAGCTTTTCCTACGTTCCTATTCTGACATATACATGTGTGTACACACACACACACACACACACACATATGTATTTACTGTCACAACCCCTGGTATGCCCAAATATGGGAGGAAGCCTACTGCTTCCTTTCTCTGTCTATCGGCTCGTCACAAGAGACAATCCAGACAGAAACCCAATATTTTTACTGTTGCCTTTGTGTTGTATTTGTGCTGATAAATAAATAAAGGGAGACTAGTATAGATCTATTTCAAGCTATTTAACTCTCATCAGCTAGCCATACCCTTACTGGGATTCGAACCTGTGCTGCATTACATATTAGGCAGTTGTGTTAGCCACTAAGCCACAGGTTCTCCTCCTTTAACAGCTGAGCCAGGGAAATAGGTATGTATTTAGTGTCACAACCCCTGGTATGCCCAAATAAGGGAGGAAACCTACTGCTTCCTTTCTCTGTCTATCGGCTCGTCACAAGAGACAATCCAGACAGAAACCCAATATTTTTACTGTTGCCTTTGTGTTGTATTTGTGCTGATAAATAAATAAAGGGAGACTAGTATAGATCTATTTCAAGCTATTTAACTCTCATCAGCTAGCCATACCCTTACTGGGATTCGAACCTGTGCTGCATTACATATTAGGCAGTTGTGTTAGCCACTAAGCCACAGGTTCTCCTCCTTTAACAGCTGAGCCAGGGAAATAGGTATGTATTTAGTGTCACAACCCCTGGTATGCCCAAATAAGGGAGGAAACCTACTGCTTCCTTTCTCTGTCTATCGGCTCGTCACAAGAGACCATCCAGACAGAAACCCAATATTTTTACTGTTGCCTTTGTTACATTTGTGTAGTATTTGTGCTGATAAATAAATAAAGGGAGACTAGTATAGATCTATTTCAAGCTATTTAGCTCTCATCAGCTAGCCATACCCTTACTGGGATTCGAACCTGGGCTGCATTACATATTAGGCAGATGTGTTAACCACTAAGCCACAAGGTTCTCCTCCTTTACCAGCTGAGCCAGGGAAATAGGTATGTATTTAGTGTCACAACCCCTGGTATGCCCAAATATGGGAGGAAACCTACTGCTTCCTTTCTCTGTCTATCGGCTCGTCACAAGAGACCATATATATAAACTTTTTTGTGACCTAAAACCCACCCATGCCCTCTGGATTTCAAGCAACCTGCAAATATTCGTGGAATTAAAGAATAGATTATGTTTCATAAAAGAAAATTGACAGATGGGTATAAATAATGAACAGCTGCAACAGCAAATATAAAATCAAGCATCTAGCAAATATTAACCTCCCCCAGATGGGTGCCTTCATGTATTCCTGTGTACAATTTTCAGAAGACGTAACCAATTGGCAATATTGGGTGAAAATTCTGAGAAAGGTAACCCTGGAGGGCAACACAGGTTACACAACCGTTAATGACTCCTTGATATCAGACAGGGGTATTTTCAAGTTTTATATGGTCCTATGAATTTAGTCCTCCTGCATTTCAAACCATATATTCCACCACTTGAATTGCAGCCTTTTCCGCAGGGAAATCAATTAGATCAGTGTTTCTCAATCTTGGGAACTTTAAGTTATGTGGACTTCAATTCCCAGAATTCCCCAGCCAGCATAATTCTGGCAACTGAAGCACATATATCTTAAAGATGCTAAAATACACTGGATTAGATAATAGATAGGAAGAGAAACCACAGATAATTATTCATATCAAAAAAAGGCAGAAAAATAATAACATCTGGCTATCGACATTTGAGAAGTCCCAATAAGGATGAAACCAACTACATTGTGCCTCCTAGTGGTAACTGAAAACCCCACTCCGGCCCTCCCCGTCCTTTAATTAGGCCGCTGTATGTGGCTGTGTGTAATATTTTATTTGCGCTTTTATCTTTGTACAGTTTTTATTTTTTATGATTGTAAGCTGACCAGAGTTACCCTGATGGACAGCCAATAAATTAAATAAAATAAATAAATAAATAAACACAACACAACAACACAATACCACACAGGTATTTTTACAGTGCATAAAACAGAGACATTCCCTCTCCATTAAGAATGTAAATTAAACAAAGCTCCATACATACTATAAGATCTATATCTCTCTGATCTAAGAGCTTAAGCAAAGGTGGGCTTCATACACCATTCTGAGCCGAGGTGGCACAGTGGTTAGAGTGCAGCACTGCAGGCCACTTCAGCTGACTGCAGTTCTGCAGTTCGGCTGTTCAAATCTCACCGGCTCAGGGTTGACTCAGCCTTCCATCCTTCCGAGGTGGGTAAAATGAGGACCCAGACTGTGGGGGCGATATGCTGACTCTTTAAACCGCTTAGAGAGGGCTGGAAGCCCTATGAAGCGGTATATAAGTCTAACTGCTATTGCTATTGCTATTGAAAGAACTTCTATATATCCCTTCCTGGGACTACTAGGAGCTGTGGGTGGTATGGTGGATAGAATGCAGCATTGCAGACAAACTCCTGCAAACAGCCTGGAGTTCGATACTGATGGAGCTTAAGGTTGACTCAGCCTTCCGTCCTTTTAAGTTGGTAAAATGAGGACCCAGATTATTGGGGGCAACATGCTGACTCTGCAAATCTCTTAAAGAGGGCTGTCAAGCCTATGATGTGGTATATAAGTCTAATTGCTATGTCTAAAGAATCCCAGTAAAGATGAATCATCATGGGATGCTTCCTGATAGTCAACATAATGTATGTTCCTCCATAGACTTTAAGTAACTCTCTTCAGTCCAATTCTCTAGCTCCTAAATCTATCTTGAATAAGAATGTGAATTAAGACTGTGATTGTCTCAGTTTGACTTTATAGTTTCCGCTTGGGATATGGATGAGGGAATAAATGGGGAACTCATCAAATTTGCAGATGACACCAAGCTGGCAGGAATAGCCAACACTCCAGAAGATAGGCTTAAGATACAGAGGGATCTTGACAAACTTGAACATTGGGTACTATCTAATAAAATGACATTCAATGGTGAAAAGAGTAAGGTTCTACATTTAGGCAAAAAAACCGAAATGCACAGGTACAGTATAGGTGGAAACTTGCTCAATAGTGGTAACTCTGAGAGGGATCTTGGAGTCCTAGTGGACAACCATTTAAATATGAGCCATCCGTGTGCAGCAGCTGCCAAAAAAACCAACACAGTTCTAGGCTACATAAACAGAGGGATAGAATCAAGATCACGTGAAGTGTTAATACGACTTTATAAGGCCTTGGTAAGGCCACACTTGGAATGCTGCATTCAGTTTTGGTCACCACGATGTAGAAAAGATGTGGAGACTCTAGAAAGAGTGCAGAGAAGAGCAACAAAGAGGATTAGGGGACTGGAGGCTAAAACATATGAAAAATGGTTGCAGGAACTGGGTATGTCTAGTTTAATAGAAAGAAGGACTAGGGGAGACATGATAGCAGTGTTCCAATATCTCAGGGGTTGCCACAAAGAAGAGGGAGTCAAACCATTCTCCAAGGCACCTGAGTGTAGAAAAAGAAGCAATGGGTGGAAACTAATCAAGGAGAGAAGCAACTTAGAACTGAGGAGAAATTTTCTGGCAGTGAGAACAATTAATCAGTGGAACAGAAGTTGCCTCCAGAAGTTGTGAATGCCCCAACACTGGAAGTCTTTAAGAAGATGCTGGATAGCCATTTGTCTGAAATGGTATAAGGTTTCCTGCCTAGGCAGGGGGTTGGACTAGAAGACCTCCAAGGTCCCTTCCAACTCTGCTATTGTATTGCATTGTATATATTGGCTGACCTGGGAATGTGAAATCCTAGAAAAGCCACACAACACACTCCAGGAAATCTTCTGATCTTATCCTCTTGGTGGTTCCCCACAAAAGACAATAACACAACTCCTTGATGACTCATTCACTCCAAACCTAGCTTCAAAATAATAATTTGTGGGGGGAATGGGGAAGCACTAACAGGAATTGGAAACCATGCCCTTAAAATTAACACCCCATAATGTTCTTCAAGCCTCTCAGTTTCATTATTAGCATTGTTTCGATTTTTCCACTTGTTTTATCCTAGTCTTTTGTCGTTTCTTGGCCTTATACCTCAGCTGAGTAACCCTAGCTTATGCTTTACAAGGGGATTCTCAGTGGTGGGATTCCAAATCTTTTCCTATCGGTTCTAAGAGAGAGCACTTTGCGCACACAGCACTCAAAGACCACCAGCGTTTCAGCGCTGGTGATCTGAGCTGTTTTTTAGGCACAGCAATCCGCTCTGCCAAGCGAATCAGATGAACTAAAAAACATGGGAATATAGGACAGGGGATAACAGCGGATGGAGGGCGGGGCCAACCAGAGGTGGCGTTTGCTGATTCTCTGAACTACTCAAAATTACTGCTACTGGTTTGCCCGAACTGGTGTGAACCAGCTGAATACCACCTCTGGGTTTCATGACTGTTATCGCCAATGAGACCTCTTAATAACAGTTGCTAGGAAGCTCAAGCACTGATGTATTCATCTATTCCTATGCTGCTTGTACATACACCCATATTACACCGATCCTCCGCGAGCTGCACTGGCTTCCTATTGGTCTCCAGACGCGCTTCAAGGTGCTAGTCGTTACTTTTAAAGCCCTTCATGGTTTAGGACCTGGCTACCTGAGAAACCGCCTCCTGCCACTTACCTCCCAATGACCAACAAGATCGCACAGGTTAGGCCTCCTCCGGGTGCCGTCAGCGGGACAATGCCAGCTGGCAACTCCCCGGGGGAGGGCCTTCTCTGTTGCTGCTCCAGCCCTGTGGAACGAACTACCTGCAGAGATCCGGACCCTTCCCACTCTCCCGGCCTTCCGTAAAGCCGTCAAGACCTGGCTGTTCCGGCAGGCCTGGGGCTGTTGATTGATATCCAGCCCCGTTTAGATGGAATGAGTGACATGAATTTGAATACTGTATTTTTATTTTTTTATCTCTATTTTTTAAAATTAAATGTTTCTTGTCTGTTGTGAGCCGCCCAGAGTCCCTATGGGAGTGGGCGGCATACAAATTCTAATAAACTTGAAACTTGAAACTACTGTGGAAATACAATAGAATAGTTTTTTGGTCTGATTTAACCCATAATCCTTCTTCCCTTAAGATAAAACCATAAGATGTTGGTGCTTGCAAGTTTGGAAAGTGATGGAGTGGGAGATTCATTTGCAAAAGCATCCATTCAGTGGGAATGGAAGAAAAAGCTCGCTGAGCATATTCAAAAGTGAGCCATTATCATACAATGCCCCATTTCCTGCTGTTTTTAATGTGGCCGGGCACGTAGTATGAAAGCATTTTCATACTGCTATTTTAACACATAAGCAACAATAGTTTACAAAATGATCGGGAAAGGAAAGGACGGGGCTGAGAGAGAGGTGACACAATATAAACTTTGCCACATGAAATACTGGAAGTTGATGTAAACAGCTTTTAATAGAACTGGACATTTGTTTAGCCCATCTGGACGTTCCATTGTGCGCAGCCCAACGCCGACTGCTGTGGGTTGGCGGTTGATGTACAGTAGGTTAAGTGCGAGCAAAACGCCACAACCCATTGCAAGGACTCTAGGGAGAACTGTTTTGTGAAATACTCTTGTCAGGCTACTCCTGGGTCGCCTGCATCCTTAATGGGTCCCTGCCAAAAGTCCTCTGGCTTTGTTATTATTTTGAATCAAAGGCATAGCACACAATAGCTTTTATAGCGCTCCATGGCTTGGGCCCAGGGTACCTGCGAGACCACCTACTGCCACCGGTAGCCTCCCATCATCCAGTGCGATCCCACAGAGTTGGCCTCCTCAGGGTACCGTCGGCCAGAGAGTGTCGGCTAGCGACCCCCCCAGGGGGAGAGCCTTCTCTGTGGGACCCCCTTCCCTCCAGAATGAGCTCCCCCCGGAGCTTCGTATAATCCCCGACCTCCGGTCCTTCCGACGCGCCCTAAAAAGTTGGCTTTTCCAGCAAGCCGGCCTGAACAAAACAAAATAAAGGATTGATTCAATTGTTAATTTTAATTTGAATTGTTTTTTTAAAAAATGTTTCATTGTTAATTTTAATTGGGTTTGGGGATATCCTAATTTAATTTCTTTTTTAACTTTTGTAGTATGTGTTTTCTTTTAATGTTGTACGCCGCCCTGAGTCCTTGGGAGAAGGGCAGCATATAAATTGAATAAACCTCAAACCTCAATAGCTTTTACTCTTTGTTAAGGTTAGGCCAGTGCTGCCAAAGTTATTTCAAGCAATTCTGAGGCGATCGACTGATGGAAATGGTTTCCAGGAGGGTCTCCACAGGTAATAGCAATAGCAATAGCAGTTAGACTTATATACCGCTTCATAGGGCTTTCAGCCCTCTCTAAGCAGTTTACAGAGTCAGCATATTGCCCCCAACAACAATCCGGGTCCTCATTTCACCCACCTCGGAAGGATGGAAGGCTGAGTCAACCCTGAGCCGGTGAGATTTGAACAGCCGAACTGCAGAACTGCAGTCAGCTGAAGTAGCCTGCAGTGCTGCATTTAACCACTGCGCCACCTCGGCTCTTGCAAGAGAGTCAGTTATTTCTTCTGAGAGGCTTTGGCCTTTACAGCATATGTTCAATGACTGTAACAAGAGGAGGGAAGAGAAATGTTAGAATATGCAATCTAGTCCTTCCCAGATCTCTTGAGGCTACCAGTCACATGATTTCCCGCTGGATGGTTTTGCCCATATAGGTAGTCCACAACTGAGCCCAAACTTTTTATTGCTAAACAAGACAGTTGCTAAGTGGATTTTTGCCCCATTTCAGGACCTTTCTTGCCACAGTTGTTAGATGAATCACAGCAGTTGTTAAAATTAATAACATGGTCGTTAAGTGAATCTAGCTTCCCCGTTGCTTATCAGAAGATTGCAAAAGGTGATCACATGATCCTGGGACACTACAACCATCATAAATATGAGTCAGTTGCCAAGCATCTGAATTTTGATCATGTCACCAAAGGGATGCTGCATCAGTTCTAAGTCTGAAAAATGCTCACAAGTCAATTTTTTCAGTGCCGTTGTAACTTTAGACAGTCACTAAATAAACTGTTTTAAGCCAAGGACTATCTGCATTGGTTGGGAATTCAGGAATTCATAACCCCAAGACAGCTGAATGGGGCCAAGTTGGGGGGAGGCTCTTTCAATTACGTAAAACAATAATTTGCACTTCATAACTATGGCCATCTATACTGTATGGAGCACCAGGTCTTAATTTATATGGAAGGGGCTACTTCAGTCTTTAAATCATCACTGTCTTTAATCAAATGGGGGAGCGATAGCTTTGCATTATTTCTTCAAATGTGTCTAGAAAGGCTCTTATGGGATCATCTGATAAACCTATGACAAGACACGTAACAATGAAGTTTTTTCCTCTCTCAACAACTCCATGAGCTACTGTAGGCTGAACTTCACCTATCACCACCAGTGTCCATCCTGAAGAGAAGATAATCCTGTGGTTCCTTGGTCCAAGCTCATATTGTATTCGTATTAAAACAGATTAATAATACAGTGGCTATTAGTCAAGAAAACAGTTATTTGAAGGGTGCTTATCACAATCCATGTTATAATCATAACCCTACCTTATATACACATTAATTCCCGCCCTTTGAGGGGTGTCTTAGTTTCTCAAAAAGTTTTGCTAATCTAGTATATTAGTTAAAACCTTAACAAGTGCATATTATAAGAAAAATGCATGCTATTCTATGTAAAACTAAAGTACCGTATATCACTGCAGTTGTGAAACTGCAAAAAATTCTCTTGGCATTTTAACAAAAGTCAAATACCATGGCTAATTCAATCACCTTTATTTATTTGTACTGACCATATTAAAAAAAGATATCTCCCACACCTCCCTTGGTTATTTTAAGGTGAAATTTCCAACATCAGTTCTGAATGCTTCTATTAAGACAAATATACCATAGTGAAATTTCATGCTTCTT
This sequence comes from Thamnophis sirtalis, assembly GCF_051295495.1. Taxonomy (NCBI): domain Eukaryota; kingdom Metazoa; phylum Chordata; class Lepidosauria; order Squamata; family Natricidae; genus Thamnophis; species Thamnophis sirtalis. Next base: position 1,904,746 of record NW_028261387.1, read on the forward strand.
TGTTTCGTATCTGGAGTGCTCATAGTGCAAATTAGGGCTTTGTTTAAAAAAAGCAAACAATTACCAATTATCTATTGAAATCTTGTGTAGGATGAATCACATAGGATTTTAGTTTCCGCTGACTAAATCTCACCAATCAAATTAATGGAACCTGAAGCTTTCCATTTATTTACAAGGCAGATATTTAGTAAACAGATGTTTTAACTATTTCAATTACTCCAAGATTCAATCCAGTGCCTGAGATTCTACAGCCTCATTTACTTTCTCTTTTGGTGCCTTTTCTTCCATTTCATTTTGTCTGAATGCCAACATCTCTCTCTGCCTATCCTCTCATTACTAATGCCCTAATTTCAAATATTAGATTTTTAACGTCAAAAAGCCTTGTTTAAAACAAGCATAAATACTTCACTGAATTTAGGAATAAAACCAGGTTGTAAGTAGAAAGAAAACAGCTACGGTGTCTTGATTATTTAAAAAAATCAGCTATCATAATTGCAGATGATAAACTAAATGATAGAAATCAAACAGTCAGGCAGACCAATTTTTTTTTTTTGTGGCACAAGTACCAAAACATACAATTAAGCAACCAGAGAAAAGAAATTGGTAAGATGCCTGTCAAAATATTTCTGCTGGCAAAAAAATTGTACTGTATTTTTGCATAAATTAAAGTATTTGATTAATGGTTTTATCAAAGCGAAGTTTGTCTGCCACCAATCTCTTCCCTTCCTAGCATGCTGTAATAGGTCCGTGCTTTAAAAATAAAAAGGGACTCATCTTGTCCTTTGAAACAAATTACTACTGTACAAGAGGAAGTGGATTTGGTGACAATGAATGTCTCCAGCAGCTGATAGATGTCAGGGCTGTAAAACTGAATGCCGCCTACTTGTGGGGGACTGGTGGGGGGCAGGGAGGGTTGAGAGGAGATGCTAATTCTGCTGATTAAGATATTGTTTTACCCCTCTTGTGCCCTATTCATTATGCAAGGCTGCAGAATACGAAGTGTGGTGTGTGATCCGGGCAATCTAATGATCTCCCACACCTGCTCATCTGGTACAATTTTAATTAACACTCCAAGGAGGTTTGTCAAGAGTAATCAAAAAACATTGTCGCTTATGAAGCTGTGGCAAGAAATCAATAGTTTTCATCAGAAAAGGGTAAGGCCTGGCATAACTGAACCATTTAATTGCTTCATTCCAATAAACAAAAACAAAAAAAAACACCCAGCGCATTTTAATGACTTGATTCAGGAGATCAATATCAAGCTGCATATTATTGCATTAAGCAGCAACATGTGGTGGGATGTTCACCGTCGTTTCCATTCAGAAGGCAGCATTCTTCTTTTTTTTATTTCCATCCCGGATGGCGATGGTTGCTGAGCCTACGCATGGCTATGATTTATATCAAACGCCTGACCTCTGGGGCTGTAAGACTCCAACGGGTGACTGGTTCTCAATGGTAAGCTACTGGCACTTGACAAAGTGCTCGGAGCAGAATGAATTTACTTCTCTTTTCCTCAATCATCAACAGGCTCTGCCCTGACCCCCCATCCTGACTTCTATAACAAGATCCCCTGTCTGGGGCTGAGAAATTTACTGCCCGTCTCCTTCTTATGGCGCTCAAGTGAGTACTTCTGTCACCTTCAGTGAACTGAGCCCGTAAAAGATTTAACTAAACACCAGCCGCACTTTAAAAACGAAATGAATGCATCCCTCATATTACAAAGATAACCTCCGAGCGCATCACTTCTCCAAAGGCACTTTGTGGCCACGAGTTGTTTTTAATATCAGGTGTCAATTGGACGCTATACGGGCATAAATAACCCAGGAGTAATTATTTACTACACCTTAATTGTTTAGCAGGAAATGGGGGCCGATTTAAAATGAGAGGGTTTGCAGCAAACCCTGGTATCACTACATTAAAATGGTACAGGTGCTGTACAGTAATAATTTTAAAAAAAACTCAGTTAAGATCTCATTGCTAGGACAAGGGTAAGGTTTATTTAAAGACTTTTATTCACAGAGACTCTGGTGCAGTTCTTACCGTTTTTAACCTTCGGAATAGAAATTGAATGCTAAATATTTTGCCATCATTCTTGAAAACGTGCGTACAAGTTTAGCAAATTCAGAAATTCAGGACTTGCATCTTAAATAAGCTGTAGTTACGTAACCAATGTAGAAACTTTTCTAATATATAAGTCAGGCAGCTGTTTAAATATACGTACAATATATACTCTGAACATAGAGTACACCAGATGATGCTCAAATCTACGGACAAAAAGAGAAAATACCTTTTATGAGCTTCAAATTAACATATGCAATAACTCCTGAAATGGTTACCTATCATTTCCTGCGGCCTCAGCAATTAGTAGAAAGAATTTAAAATAGACATTCTATGTGTGTGTGGAGAGAGAGAGAGAGAGAGAGAGATCTGACTTAGCAAAACATAATACGTGCTATTTAATCATTTTAAACTGGAACTGTTTAAAGTCATAAAAATTAAAAATTTCGCACCCCACCCCACCTCGCATATCAACAATAAGACAATTAAATAAGTGACATTTGATGTTTTATTCCAGCCTCCCCGAAAAGCCTTACACCAAATTTTCACTCCCCTCTTTAATTTTCAATTCTTCTGCCCTCACTGCTTCATAGCTCCTAGCTATTGGCTTTTACAATCTGTCCCCAGAGAGCCAGGAGTTATTACCCCTGTCGATGGAAGAGAAAGGGATGTTATTCCCTTGTCACCCTCTCCGGTTCCAGCAGATTCCTAGCTCTGATCTATGGCCTTCATTGGAGAAAAGCGTCTGACACGCTGTTAGTTCTCACCCCTGTCAGATCCATCTACCTGTGCTGCTGGTATTACTTATTGAAGCTGGAATGACACTCGAGACTTCCTGCAGTCAAACCAAAGGATTTTCAGGTACAAAACCGCGTACGGGCGCGGCTGGTAGAATATCACTCCTGCAACAAATCAGCAATGCAAACCACGTGAATTATAGAAGATAAACAAATCTCATTTTTTGGAAACTCCCGGTTTGAACAGCCGAGGAATCTATCTGAGAAGTTATTTTTAGAGTCATAAACTCATTCCAGGCTTCATAGTGTTTCTTTGGGGCCGCTCAGGACAGTTCACGGGAGGAGTTTAAGGTTTAAAAAGAAAAATCTTTTTTTCTCTTTTAAGAACACTCTGGAGGTGATGAAATAAACATGAAGAATTTGAAGGATGGCAACATTTGCCTATGAATATGACAATCCCTATTGAATTTCATGAAGCCAAAGATTCTCCAAGTTTTCAAACAAATGCAGGCAATCCACATCAGCAGAAGAGTTTCAGACACTCACAAAGTTCCAATGAGATGGTCAAAAATACTCAAAAAATAAAAGGAGGCACCAAATATGGGCTCTGGCTGTAATTTTTATAATCCAAAGGTCTACAGATATTTCATGGGAAAACAATTCACCACCCATTTCATTTTCATTCATTTTGCTTTATTTGTATGCCGCCCTTTTCCCTGAAAGGGACTCAGGGCGGCTCACAACTCAAGGGAGGGGAAAAACAGACAAGTTACAAAACATAAAAACCATACACAATTAAAAAGCACAACAATCATACCATTCGAAGTGGGGCTGCAAGTCTTTAGCCCCAGGCCTGTCGGAACAGCCAGGTTTTAAGGGCTATGCGGAAGGCCTGGAGGGTGGTGAGGGTTCGAATCCAGAGGGTCGGAGCAGCCACAGAGAAGGCCCTCCTCCGGGTAGTCGCCACTCGACACTGGCCGGTTGATGGGATTCGGAGGAGGCCTAGTCTGTGGGATCTTATTGGTCTAGTGGAGGTAATTGGCAGTAGGCGGTCTCTCAAGTACCCAGATCCAATACCATGAAGGGCTTTGTAGGTGACGACTAGCACCTTGAAGCGTACCCGGAGATCAACAGGCAGCCAGTGCAGCTTGTGGAGGATAGGTGTTACGTGGGTGAATCAAGGCGCACCCACGATCGCTCGCGCGGCTGCATTCTGGACAAGCTGAAGTCGCCAAATACTCTTCAAGGGCAGCCCCATGTAGAGCACGTTGCAGTACTCCAGCCTAGAGGTCACAAGGGCACGAGTGACTGTTATGAGAGCCTCCCAGTTCAGGTAGGGACGCAACTGGTGCACCACAATGGGGCTTCCTTCTGAGCAACCATGCAGAGGGCTGAAGTGTTGTTGCATTTACCTGTTTATTCCTGCCTTGGTGTAGCTAATATTCAAAGTAATTCTGAATGATTATAGAAGTAAATTAAAATTAAGGCATGAAAAACTGAAGACCCCCAAAGTAAAACACACTAACAACTCCTCAATAAACTAAATCGTCCAGAGGCTTAAAACGTTTTTAGATTTAATTAACGTTTTAGAATGTTAATTAATTCCTGGCTATTTGCTTAATGCTCTTTACTAAAACTCAAGTTAGGGAGCCTTGTGACCCTTTCTGGAGAACACAGAAAATACTTGCTCTTAGATTGGGTCTCTTGGAAAGATTATTTCACTACCAGGAGCAAATACCAGCATATTCTACTCGCTCACCTGGCAGAATAGTTCTCTTGGCTGAGTAGTCCTGTTACTCTTCATATTCCAAACTGCTCACTTCATTTTGCTTGTCAGGCATAGGGAGAGAGGGCAATTGGAAGCGTCAAAAGAAGCTTCGGTTCACATCAAGATATAGAGTGGGGCAAAGCGCTTGGCTAAGACTCTGCAGTTCAGTTCCAATTGTATCAGTTCTACACTTCGGGGATGCCAAATGCATGGCCTCCGTGCTACAAAAAGCCTTATTGACAGGAAGAAAGGCCGTAACCAGTGCTCCAAAAGCCTGTTGTACAGTTGGCAAGAAAAAAATATATATAATTGAATAAATTAACGGGTTGGAAAAGTCCACCTGTAAGTAAAGAATGTAGCAGGACTGAGAAACCTACTTTGGCTAGCGCAGTGTTTCTCAACCTTGGCCACTTGAAGATGTCCGGACTTCAACTCCCAGAATTCCCCAGCCAGCATTCGCTGGCTGGGGAATTCTGGGAGTTGAAGTCCGGACATCTTCAAGTGGCCAAGGTTGAGAAACACTGATCTATCATCTATTAAGCCTTTAACATAATGTATAGAAGAAACAAATATCAACATACATGATAAAGAAATAAGGTAAGGAGAGAAAGAAAGAAAGAAAGAAAGAAAGAAAGAAAGAAAGAAAGAAAGAAAGAAGGAAGGAAGGAAGGAAGGAAGGAAGGAAAGAAAGAAAGAAAGAAAGAAAGAAAGAAAGAAAGAAAGAAAGAAAGAAAGAAAGAAAGAAAGAAAGAAAACACATGGCCGGCAAGCCACTCCCACAAAGGAGGCCACACTCACAGAGTAGGTTCCAAAAAATTTTGAAACCCACCACTGGTTTGGCCCTCTCCCTGGTCTCAGCTTCCTCTGCCAGAGACAATGGATCCACAACTCTGATGTGGCCCACAATGAAATTGAGTTTGACACCCCTGATCTAAACAATGCGAATTATAAGACTAGCCACATAATGATTGTTTACCAAAAGGGGAATTACACCACCCTATCAAAGCTACCCTTGGCCTTTTAATAGCTTGCTGGTGGTGGGTTCATCCAAACAATTATTATTATTTATTTATTTATTTATCTATCTATCAATTATTTAGGGTTGTAGCTCCATTTTGATCGTCATCAATCATGGGATCAATGTTCGACAATAACACCACCCAAATTTGGCATTTTTAGATAAGATTCCAGAAACTTCAAAAAGTACAGTTGGGTATTGCAGAGGTTCACCAACCCCTGGCACATAACTTACTATTAATTTCATAAATTGCTTCTTTTTCGTTTTGGAATTTCATCTTTTTTTTTTCCTAATTATAAAAGCCGGTTTAGCGACCAAATATTATTACTGTTATAATCACTTTTGTTCTTATTTTCATGCATATAGAATAATTTAAAAATGAAGAACAAATCATGTTATCATTTTTAGATGTTTCCAGATCATTCCCAAGTCTGGACAATGAAGGGATGCTTATTCCTATATTATATTATAAGAGCCGAGGTGGCGCAGTGGTTAAACGCAGCACTGCAGGCTACTTCAGCTGACTGTTAGCTGCAGTTCGGCTGTTCAAATCTCACTGGCTCAAGGTTGACTCAGCCTTCCATCCTTCCGAGGTGGGTAAAATGAGGACCCGGATTGTTGTTGGGGGCAATATGCTGACTCTGTAAACCGCTTAGAGAGGGCTGAAAGCCCTATGAAGCGGTATATAAGTCTAACTGCTATTGCTATTGCTATGGCACACAGTGGAGCTCAGAACATAGGAGGAAGGACGAAGTGTGAAATGCACACACATTAAAGTTGTAGGAAGGACAATGTGAGAAGGGCGTATTTTTAAAAAGCAGCCTAACACAAAAGTCAAAACAGAAATTCTATTTCTAAATTAATCTACGCTGGCTAGCTGGAGAGCAGTTGCAGGTGATACCAACCATGTCTTGGAGTTGGGAACCCCCAGCAATAACCCACTGATCCCCAGATGTGGAACGTTGTGCCCAACCAAAGCAATGTTTCCACTTTAGTACGGTCCTCTTTCTAATGATCAGTTACTTATAGGTTATCCAGCAGCACCTCTGGTAGAAAGTTGACGAAGAGACAAAAGTCAGATGCTGGAATTAGTTTGTCGTTTTATGGTTCCAGAAGGAATCGGACTTTAAAAGTCAATACATATTATTAAAAATAAACAGCTTTCAGTAACAACAAAAAATCTATTTCTGGAAATGGTTTTGCAGAGATAAAATATTTATTCCCTGGGGTAGCATATTAAAAACTGTAATGATAAGTGGCAATTGTTCCTAAAGAGATAAATCATGGAATGCATCAGAAAAAAAACATGCAGAGCAGACTTTATTATGGGTAAGGAACTACATCAGCTTTCTCCCATCTGGTGCCCGTTAGATGAGTTGAAAGTAAAGCTACCAGAATTCTCTATCTTCTGGGGTCCCTGGCCTTCCTGACATCGTCGAAGGGTACCAGGTTAGTGAAAACTGAACTAGGCTAAAATACCTTCCTCAGACATTTTTCCATGTTAAACACCAAAAATGGATATTCCTTCAAGTTTTCTCTAAAATAAATATCAGACAGTAACAGAAATAGAAACACAGCTGACTTTTGAGCCGAGGTGGCGCAGTGGTTAGAGTGCAGCACTGCAGGCTACTTCAGCTGACTACAGTTCTGCAGTTCGGCTGTTCAAATCTCACCGGCTCAAGGTTGACTCAGCCTTCCATCCTTCCGAGGTGGGTAAAATGAGGACCCGGATTGTTGTTGGGGGCAATATGCTGACTCTATAAACCGCTTAGAGAGGGCTGAAAGCCCTATGAAGCGGTATATAAGTCTAACTGCTATTGCTATTGCTATTGATGCAGCATAGGACTATCATGCCTTCAAGAGAGTATTAAACCATATTTAAAAGGAGCTTAAGACCTGATAAGCATTATGGAAGTGCTGTATAAAGCATCAACCATGCATTATCTGTGCAGATAAATCTGTCGAAGCCAAGCACCCATTCTCTCAGGAAGAACTTGGGAGTCATTTTGATATAAAACTTGGGAGAACTTGGAAGTCAGTTTAGTGTAGATTTTTATGAAGTTGCAATTAGCTCCAAATTCCTATGATTCACCCTATTTTTGTTAAAGTCTTCCAAAGGAAATTCTCCCTTTCCTTGTCCCTGTACCAAAACTACCATATTTGTTATGTTGCCAGGCAGCAATTATCTCATGATCAAAATGGGAGGTTTAAGGAACGCAGAGACAATTATTTGCAAGTACAAATATTTAGGGTTCAACCACAAATGCGCGCACAACAAAAGCGCGCCTGACTAAACCGCGGTGTCTAAAGCGCGGTGACAAAACCGCGCGACTAATTAGCCCTAAAGCGCGCCGACAAAAGCACGACGACAGAAGCGTGCTGTAACGTAACCCTCAACCTAACCCTCAACCTAACCCTCAACCTAACCCTCAACCTAACCCTCAACCTAACCCTCAACCTAACCCTCAACCTAACCCTAAACCTAACTGTAAATGTTACCTTAAATGAAATCGCGCTTCTGTCGGCGCGCTGTTGTCGGCCCGCTGTTGTCGGCGCGCTTTTGAAATCGCGGTTTTAGCGCCGCGGTGTTGTCGGCGCGCTTATGACGTTCGCGCTTTTGACGGGTCACAATATTTAGTCCCTTCCACGTCATGAGCTTTTGATTTTCATCCTTTATTTCGAGTCCTACTCCTTACTAATACTTCTGCATAAATATTGGGGGTTGAGTGAAGTGTGAAGGGTGTTTATCAGCCTTACTGTCAAGAAAGTCAAAGAGAGATATGTAGAAGAAAGATTATTATGTTAGACATAGGGGAAAAAATTAACTTATGAGAACTACAAAAGCAGAAAAATGCGTGAACCATAAGAGTCTGGGTGGCTCAGGGAGATTGGTGATGGGTTAGGAAAGCTTTTTTGCCCCTGGATCATTGGTTCTTAGCCATCCTAGTTTAGCTGTGAATGAACACTATTAGCATTTGATGGACTCCAGATGCCCTTTAAAAAAAAAGAGAATGGTCATTTCAATCCAGGTTACTGCAGAACTTCGTTAGAAGCAGAGTTTAGTTAATGCAAAATAGTACACAGAATCAGCTACACCAGTTTTGATACTCCATTTTTTTTCCCTGCCGCATGTGTTAATCATTCTTTTATTATGGAGGTCCCTAATGCTTATGCATTTCCTTAATCTTTATTTTAATATATATGGTGAGGGGTAGAGATTATAGGGAGGCACTTGATCATACAAAAGTCTACAGAATACGAAAGTCACAATATATACCTAAAGACCAAAACAGTCCAATTTCAATTATATATCTCTATCATATTTATTTCTATCTCTATCAACTATCTCTATCATCTCTATCTCTTATCTATCTGTCTGTCTATCTATCTATCTATCTATCTATCTATCTATCCCAGTGTTTCTCAACCTTGGCAACTTGAAGATGTCTGGACTTCAACTCTCAGAATTCCCCAGCCAGCATTCGCGAAGTCCAGACATCTTCAAGTTGCCAAGGTTGAGAAACACTGATCTATGTATTATCTATCATCTATCTATCTATCTATCTATCTATCTATCTATCTATCTATCTATCTATCTATCTATCTATCATCTATCATCTATCTATCTATCTATCTATCTATCTATCATCTATCTATCTATCTATCTATCTATCTATCTATCTATCTATCTATCTATCTATCTATCTATACCAGTGTTTCTCAACCTTGGCAACGTGAAGATGTCCGGACTTCAACTCCCAGAATTCCCCAGCCAGCATTCGCTGGCTGGGGAATTCTGGGAGTTGAAGTCCGGACATCTTCACGTTGCCAAGGTTGAGAAACACTGATCTATACTATCTATCATCTCTTCAAGGAACCTCTTTGTTAAAGACATATGCAGATATACAACTAAATGCCTCTTTATGTTTTCCAGTATTAAAACCCTAAAGCTCTTTCTACAGAGTCACCAAAACACCAACCCAGTATCTAGCATCATTAATTAATATAAATAATGATTCTGGTGACTTCTATGATTTTGAATGGGCAGAAGAATTATCTCTTTTATTGACCACTGAAAGGAAGGCTGGGGGGAATGAAGATTTCGCATATGATTTCAATTTGACTCCTAAACTAAACACAGATATATCGTAACATCTGACAATGTCAGTGACAATGTGAATGGTGCCCTCATTTCCAACATTATTTAAAGTATGCATTGTTAACCACCCCAAAGAATCACTTCATTAACTCTATCAATATAATAATCTGCATGAAATATCAAGGGCAGCGTGCATGCTCGACTTACAAAGTAAAGATTCCCTTGAGTCAAAGTCAGTTCCTTGTGACTTTATAAGCTTGTCTGTGAATTCTTCCTGACAAGATAAAAATGCCTTGCTATTGTCTTCTTCTGGAAGAGATGTATGATTTGACTTCTGAGTATGGACACCACTTTCTGTCACCCAAATACTGATCCAAAGAGGGAAGGGGGAGGAAGGAAGGAAGGAGGGAGGGAGGGAGGGAGGGAGGGAAGGAAGGAAGGAAGGAAGGAAGGAAGGAAGGAAGGAAGGAAGGAAGGAAGGAAGGAAGGAAGGAAGGAAGGAATGCAAAAGATTATGAATGGCATTAATGGCTACAGTATTTCTCAACCTTGGCAACTTGAAGATGTCCAGACTTCAACTCCCAGAATCCCCCAGCCAGCATTCGAAGGAAGGAAGGAAGGAAGGAAGGAAGGAAGGAAGGAAGGAAGGAAGGAAGGAAGGAATGCAAAAGATTATGAATGGCATTAATGGCTACAGTGTTTCTCAACCTTGGCAACTTGAAGATGTCCGGACTTCAACTCCCAGAATCCCCCAGCCAGCATTCGAAGGAAGGAAGGAAGGAAGGAAGGAAGGAAGGAAGGAAGGAAGGAAGGAAGGAAGGAAGGAAGGAAGGAAGGAAGGAATGCAAAAGATTATGAATGGCATTAATGGCTACAGTGTTTCTCAACACTGGGGAATTCTGGGAGTTGAAGTCCGGACATCTTCAAGTTGCCAAGGTTGAGAAACACTGGCCTAGAAGGTATTTGTGAATTTTGAGGATATTTCAAGTTATAGTTATGCATGAGATTCCTTTGGCTGCCACCATGTAAAAAATATGTTGAGATCTAGAAAGAGAGCCGAGAAGAACAAAGATGATTTAGGGACTGCAGGCTAAAACATTTAAAGAACAATTGCTGGAATTGGGTACGTCAATTTAATGAAAAAAAGGGTCGAGGGGTGACATGATAGCAGTGTTCCAACATCTAAGGAAGAGTGGGTCAAGCTGTTCTCCAAAGTACCGGAAAGCAGGACAAGAACCAATGGATGGAAACTAATCAAGGAAAGACGCAACCTGGAACTAACCTGACAGTTAGAACAATTAATCATGGAATAATTTGCCTCAAGAAGTTGTGAATGCTCCAACACTGGAAGTTTTAAAGAAGATAATAGACAACCACTTGTCTGAAATGGTATAGGGTTTCCTGCCTGAGCAGGAGGTTGGACTAGAAGACCTCCGGGGTCCCTTCCAACTCTGTTATTCTGTTCTGTTCTGTTATTTGCATTTTATTTTCCTTATTAAGCAATTGCTTCTAGAAAGCTATTCTTCCCTAGGTAAAATTTTACTTTTTCCTGTATTTGGAAAATTACTGCAGAAAAATATAATAGGATTTTAAAAAAATGGCATAAAATATCAGCTGTCCCTATTTTTTCCCCCTCAAATGAACTTTTATCTCAATCCCAAAATACAATTGAATAAAACAGCTTGTTTTAAAGTGGGGCAAAACAGTGGAAAAATGTTTGCCAGTTTGGCAATAGCAATAGCAATAGCAGTTAGACCTATATACCACTTCATAGGGCTTTCAGCCCTCTCTAAGCGGTTTACAGAGTCAGCATATCGCCCCCAAAGTCTGGGTCCTCATTTCACCCACCTCGGAAGGCTGGAAGGCTGAGTCAACCGTGAGCCGGTGAGATTTGAACCGCCGAACTGCAGATAACAGTCAGCTGAAGTGGCCTGCAGTACTGCACCATAACCACTGCGCCCCCTCGGCATAGCCTCAGATTCCTTCAAACTTCACTTATTCTTTGCCATTGACTCCTGCACTGATGCAAAAATCTCCTCTTTGAGACTGATATTAAATTGCAGATTTCATGACTAAAATTCCTAGCCTAATTTTGGAGAAATTTTCTTATCTCCCATCCCATTTGCTTATGTTGTGGAATTATGTTGTTGCACAGTATTAATACCATTTTCATTGGATTTCATAAAGGAATTACTCTACTACCCTAAAATCCTACAAAGTATTCCAAATTAAAGCTATAAGTATATTGTATTCATAGCTTTATTCAAGCTGGATAAAAGTGCACAGCCAAAATAATCTTTTTGGACCAGTTAGGGATTCTTATCCTAATATGCCTCACTTCATTTGATCTAATAGGGACAATCATTTGATCAATGCCCTTAATTTCTATGGAGATTCTCAGTCATCCAGGTCATGCTTATCCTAAATGTGCTTTTTCAAAAGGCGACCAGTTTTTGTTGCGCTTTCCTTGAAAATGTTTTGCTTCTCATCCAAAAACCTTCTTTGGTTCTTCAGTTTCAGTTCAGAAAAACCAAGAAAGTCCAGTTGTCTTTTGAAAAAGCAGCTTTGGGACTTAAATTCCTTGAAAGAAGGATGAGACAACATTATGGGGAAAAACCAGATGTACTAGCAATAGCAATAGCAATAGCAATAGCAGTTAGACTTATATACCGCTTCATAGGGCTTTCAGCCCTCTCTAAGCGGTTTACAGAGTCAGCATATTGCCCCCAACAACAATCCGGGTCCTCATTTCACCCACCTCGGAAGGATGGAAGGCTGAGTCAACCTTGAGCCGGTGAGATTTGAACCGCTGAACTGCAGATCACAGTCAGCTGAAGTAGCCTGCAGTGCTGCATTTAACCACTGCACCACCTCGGCTCTAGATATGTCATAAAGTTATAAAACCTTTTCAAATATTTTGTGGAATATGATTATTTTAGATATTCTTGCACAGATGGAGACAATCGGGGTATTTCAGTTTCTGAGTCTTTCTGACAGTACTGAGAATTGGTTCACCGACAAATGTGCGCTTGACAAAAGCGCGCCAACGAAACCACGCCGATAAAACTGCGAGGTCAAAATCGCGCTGATGAATGCGTGCAGAAGCGCGCCGACAACAGCGCGCCGACAACAGCGCGCCTTCAACAAACAACTAATAACAACCTAATAACGCTAACCCTAAACCTAACCCTGAACCTAACCCTAAACCTAACCCTTACCTTAACTTAAATCGCGCTTTTGTGGGTGCGGTTTTGTCGGCATGTTGTTGTGGGCGCGTTTATGATGTCACGGTTTTCTCACCGCGGTTTCGCCGGCGCGCTATTGTCGTGCGCGCATTTGTCAGGTCACGCTGAGAATTATTTTGCCACTGCTTTTTAATGCAAAAGGCAAGATTCTTCTGCCATGGAATGATTCCATTTATCATGTAGACCTGGCCTAAAATTAAATAATAATAATAAAAATTTGTTATAATTTATTTACCTGTTTAAAAAGCGAGGTGACCAAAATTTAAAGACTTCCAAAAGATTAGGGTGCAATCCTATAGGCACTCGGGTCCTAGTGAATGCAATGCACTTTATCTCTACATTTGTCCTGAATTTCCAGATTAGGGGGTGGGGGAAAAAAACCCCAAACTTTAACATGAGATAATAAATGGCAAGGAACAAACATTGCCACACTCAACTATCTCTCGTATTTAGACTCTGGAGAGGCTTATCGTATTCTCTGTTTGTTACACTGAGATTCCAAACAGCCATGTGATTGCTGCGGTAAAACAAGATAATGAAAGTGAACTGTTGTTTGCGCTAAGTGTCTTATCTCAACAGCAAACAACAAATATACTCTTGAGAAGATGGATTTGGCACAAAGGTAGGAACCAACAGGAGTGAGCTCGCTGACCGGACTTTTGCATATCAAACAACTCTGTAATTATGAACATGGAATCATTTCAAAAGCATTTTGAAGATGGTTAAACATTTGCCACTAAGAGGTTTCTCTGCTTATTTCTTCTTTGTGGTTTAAAGTATATATAGGATGACTATTCAAACATAATGATTTTGCCTTGTTCTAAGTTACATTATTTAAATAAACCTGATGTGTTGATCTCCGGAGTGTTCGGATATATGACTTTCCAAAAAAAGTCATGATGGGCAACTCCTTTTGTCACATCTGAGTTTTAAAGGCATCTGCACAGTTATTAGGACCATACTTGCACATGTAAGTGATGCCACCCATTTTCAGGCAACTGTCTGCAGCAGAGGTGGGTTCCTCCTAGATCGCCCCTATTCGGTAGAACCGGTTCGTCAAATCTACCAAACCGGTTAGAAGAGGTTCCACCAGTGGACCCGGAAAGCAGGCCACACCTACAGAAGAGCTTCCAAACTTTTTTGAAACCCACCACTGGTCCTTGGATAGGATTATTCTACACTATCATGCTCCTATTTATAAAACTCAGTGCCTCTGTGAAAGGTAAGGATGACTACTGCGTTTGGGGGCAATCAGAACATTGCGTGTGTTGAAGTTGTTTTAACGCAAACCAAAGATGCCTTTTAAAAAGCAAGTTGACATCATATTCTTATGCATGCCAGTGCTGTTTGTGAGGTAATTTAAGGTGGTTCTTACAAGTGTCGTCGGGTTTCGAGTTTCGAGTTTAATGAAATTTGTATGCCGCCCACTCCCATTGGGACTCTGGTTGGCATCTTCATATCCGGTCACATGGGCGGCAAGCCACTCCCATCCAGTCACATGGACGGCAAGCCACACCCACAAAGGAGGCCACACCCACAGGGTAGGTTCGAACAATTTTTGAAACCCACCACTGGTCTACAGGCACTCTGGAAATGTTCATGAAGTATGAGTTGTGCTGCCACTCATGTGCTGGCCATCACTTATAATACATATTTTAAAAAATTAGAACAAGAGAGCATGATCAACATGATGACAATAAGAAACACGCTGTGAATGTTAAGGTTTACAGAGCAACAAAGCATCCTGCAGAATGTAAATTATTTCTGATTTTTCATTAGCATCGTTGTTTCTTTGTGAAATGATTAGGTATAGATGACAATTTTGTTTCATTTTTTTTATATAATCAGATGAAAAGATTAAAATGATAATGTATGAAAAGGTGAAACTCCCAGCTTTACCTATGTATAAGAAAGCCATAGGCGCTTCCAATTCTGGCTTTCAGTGTTGAAATTTAGGCGTGGAAAGTTAGCCTAGCTAGAAGCTTATATGGCCCCAAGAGAAAATAAAATTCAGATCTGTAAATGTGGAAATACTTTGCATCACACAAGCTTGATGGCAGCGAAGGAGAGATTTCAGACAAATTTGCAAAGACAGAAGAATCCGCTGGTTGAAATGCTGATAATTCATCCATGAATTTCCACAAGTTTCAACCTGTGGAAAAGAAAACATGCTCACCATGAATGGTACCAGAGAGGGTAGTTGGTTAAAGGTGTGGAAAAATGAATGTAGCGTGAGAAATGTACAGGTTAGAGTGAGAGTGGGAATTGGGGTGAAGGCCAAAAATAAGAAGAGGGTAGAAGGACTTCATCTGGAGACTTATTGTTAGCGAAAAAGTTGTTGAGCTGCCTTACGGTTTTGACAGAGCCCTTTGTTGACCTTGTGGCGGTGCCAAGGTCACTGGAGCTGTTGCGGATGCTATTGGAGCCACATGAGAAGCAACCACACTTGTTCGTGATCAATAGCTGGAAAGAGTGGGTATGGAGTTGCCAGTCTCAAGCAGTAATAGGGCAGCAGTAACGGTTGCCAATTGCTGTAGGGCGATGACAAGAGTGGAGGCTAAGCTTTTCCGGGAAAGGAGAGATCTACTGGTATGTGTTAACTAGTTTTGGTTGATGGGAGCACATTTACACCAACTCTGTTCCTCTACACTGTAACTAATAGACCTCCGGTGCAATTTGCAAGGACTAGCGCTAATCTCTACAGATACAGATCCACATAACTTCCTTAGAATTGGCCTAGCCAGTTTGATCTACTTTGGAGAAGCTGCTAGAGGTTCCTCACTTTAGGGTGGTGAGAGGACTGAGACTCCATGGTGCTGCTTTTCAGTGATTCATACCGGACATTTGGAACAGGCTCCCAATGGACATTCAGTTGGCTCCAGTGGTGGGTTTCAAAAATTGTTTGAACCTACTCTGTGGGTGTGGCCTCCTTTGTGGGAGTGGCTTGCCGCCCATGTGACCGGATGGGAGTGGCTTGCCGCCCATGTGACCGGATATGAAGATGCTGCCGACACTTGTCAGAACCACCTTAAATTACCTCACACACAGCACTGGCAGGCATAAGAATAGGATGTAAACTTGTTTTTTAAAAGGCATCTTTGGTTTGCGTTAAAACAACTTCAACACACGCAATGTTCTGATTGCACCACAAACGCAGTAGTCATCCTTACCTTTCACAGAGGCACTGAGTTTTATAAATATGAGCATGATAGTGTAGAATAATCCTATCCAAGGACCAGTGGTGGGTTTCAAAAAAAATTGGAACCTCTTCTGTAGGTGCGGCCTGCTTTCCAGGTCCACTGGTGGAACCTCTTCTAACCGGTTCGGTAGATTTGACGAACCGGTTCTACCGAATAGGTGCGAACTGGTAGGAACCCACCTCTGGTTGGCTCCCATTCAGTGGTGGGATTCAACCTGTATAACAACCAATTCGCTGAGCGCACACTTTGGTCATGTTAAAAAGTGCATTTTTTATGTTATCTGTGCTATCATCTCTCTCTCACACACACACACACACACACACACACACACACACGCAGTGAGAGGGAGAGACAGACAGACAGAGACAGAGACAGAGAGTGAGATGAGAGTGGATGGCCATAGGGAACAAGGATCTGGTTCAAAGTAAAACTCTACCTTAAGGAAAGTTAGCTTGGATTTTCTGAGCCCATCTTACATTCTCCACAGCTCCTTTGTCCCAGTAGCTACAATTTTTTTCCCTTTCGTTTTTTTCCCATTAGATTAGATTTCAGGAACTGGTTTGCTGTAATTTAACAAAGTGAACCTAATGGACCATGCTCAGTCACCTGGAACCTTTTCTTCAGATTTGATGCCCCTTGGGAATCTTCTCCATGCCTTAAACCCAGCCTGTTTATCTGGAACTGTATGACAAGATAAAACCAGACCCCCCAATTACAGTTCCTTGCTAACACGGTGCAAAGTCCATTAAATTCTCGTGAAGGCAGCGGGCATGTTGCAAGGCCCATGATTTTAGAGAGCTGAGTGATGAACCAGGAAGCTTCTTGCTAAACTGTGACTCCTGCAGGGACCATTCCTCAGTCTTCCATTTTCACAAGGAAGATGCTGAAAGGGTAGCACCTCTTTCCCAAAAATGGGAGGCAGATTGGAACTCTTGACTGCTAGGTGTTTGCTAATGATTAGCAATAGCAATAGCAGTTAGACTTATATACCGCTTCACAGGGCTTTCAGCCCTCTAAGCGGTTTACAGAGTCAGCATATCGCCCCAACAAACCGGGTCCCCATTTTACCCACCTCGGAAGGATGGAAGGCTGAGTCAACCTTGAGCCGGTGAGATTAGAACCACTGAACTGCAGCTAACAGTCAGCTGAAGTGGCCTGCAGTACTGCACTCTAACCACTGCGCCACCTCGGCTCTACGCTGATTACCCTGAGCGTTAAGGCAATGCTTATGTACAGCATTCTTTAATGTCACTATAGAAGCCCATTTAAAACTGACAAATTTGTGATGCTGTTGCTGTTGGGTTAACCTTTCTGAAACATGAACACAGAAACAAATTAAATTAAACTTCTAATCTGAAAATTGTTAGTAGTTTTTTTTAAAAAAAAAATTCTGAACAGCTTGCCATTAAAATAATCCATGAATATGTAGGGAGTAAATATTTTAAAACCTGTGAGAAATCCATTCTTAAAAAAACTGCAACTTCCCTTTCTCCATTCCCATGGCTTCCTACTATGGCGCAGTGGTTAGGGTGTAGTACCATCCTTCCATCCTTCCGAAGTGGGTAAAATGAGGACCCGGATTGTTGTTGGGGGCAATATGCTGACTCTGTAAACCGCTTAGAGAGGGCTGGAAGCCCTATGAAGCGGTATATAAGTCTAACTGCTATTGCTATCTATCTATCTATCTATCTATCTATCTATCTATCTATCTATCTATCTATCTATTATCTATCATCTATCTATCTATCTGGGTGAAAGGAGGACCCAGACTGTGGGGGCGATATGCTGACTCTGTAAACCGCTTAGAGAGGGCTGGAAGCCCTATGAAGCGCTATATAAGTCTAACTGCTATTGCTATTGCTATTGCTATACAGGTAGTCTTCGACATATGACCACGATTAGGACCAAAATGTCCATGGTTAAGCAAGGCAGTTGCTAAGCAAGTGGCACCCAGTTTTACAACTCTTTTTTTTTTGCTACAGTTGTTAAGTGAATCACGCTAAACAAACCCAACTTCTCCCATTGACTTTGCTTGTCAGAAGATCCCTGGAAAAGTCACAAATTATGTGATCAAGGATACTGTAGTCATCACAAATACCTGCCAGTTGGACACAGCCCAAATTTCGATCACGGGATACTGTGATAGTTGTAAGTGCGAGGAACAGTCGAAAGTCACTTTATTCCGTGTCGTTGTAATTTCAAATGAATGGTTATAAGTCAAGGACTACCTGTAAGGAAACAAAAACTGCCACCATGGAAAGGAAGGTTTTAGACAAGATGTCACTTGCCTCAGGACTAATCTGATGAGTTTCCTTTGTAAGTTTCAAAAAGCAACAAATAGAAGCAGGTGTAAGTATTCATCTTTGGTCCTAACCACTTTGGTCCTAACCACTCTGCTCCTAACACCTTCATTCCCCATAAACGTCTCCGCATTCCGAAATGGCAGTCATTATGTTTTCATTTTTGTTTTTCAGAAGGGGAGGCCATCACTCACAGGCAGGATTTGCTCTATCACGACAATGGACATACATGTAATGGATTCATTAGGACTAATATATTGGAAGCAAACGAGACAGAAAGGACAACTTGCACAAAATATGCTGAAGCACACACTGGCCTTTTCATGAATGACAGACGTCTTCAGCCTTCAGAGGTTCAGCTCTAGGCATAGCTGCCCTATCATTCTACAGACGACTTTACATTTTCACCCTTGGGCTTTACTACAGGCTGTTTATTTATTTATATTCTTCTATTCTTGGTCAACTTCTATTCGTGGTGGCGCAGTGGTTAGGATGCAGTATTGCAGGCTAATTCTGCCGGCTGCCAGGGGTTCGATTCCCCCTGGCTCAAGGTTGACTCAGCCTTCCATCCTTCCGAGGTGGGTGAAATGAGGACCCAGACTGTGGGGGCGATATGCTGACTCTGTAAACCGCTTAGAGAGAGGGCTGAAAGCCCTATGAAGCGGTATATAAGTCTAACTGCTATTGCTATTGCTATTAAGCAAAAAAAAAAAAATCAGATCGTTTCCCTTCTGTAGACATTTTTTTTTTGTTCACACTGGCATTATGCTGTAAATATTATTCCATAATTGATGGAATGGTCCAAATTCATATCTGGGCATATTTGAGCTTTTTCATAAATTACTCTATATATTTAGAATGTACTATAATATCATCACTGAAATATCTGAAAAACTCATTTAAGGACGGATCGTCATGAAGAAAAGCTATCCATGAGATTGTTAGGAATCAACGATCAACTTGATGTCACATAATCAATTAATTAATTATAATATTTTTTAAAAATTGAAATTGATTTTTTTCAGTATGCTAACATATATTGGAAATTACTGTAGTTGAATCGATCCAATACTAAAGAAACAATATTCTTTCCCCCTCCTCCTCCTCCTCCTCTTCTTCTTCTTCTTCAGAAAAACTTAAATCTTTTGACTTTCTTTGAGATATTTTCCCTTCTGGAGTACTAACATCATTGTAAGTTTTGCCATTCCTCTAACAAGTCAGCACATCACACCATGCGCTGACTATTTTTAACAAGTTATCTTCTACAGGAACTAACTCAATCTTCCAAACTAACATAATAATTAATTCACAGGCCTCTCATTACTGTTTTCTCTTACTTTTTTAGCCGGGACTCTGGAAAAAAAATATCTAGTGCTGATAAGATATATGTGTTTATGTTATCACCTCTTGATAATGTTAAATGCATTTCAAAGAAGAAAAGTGGGAGAAAGAAAACTGGGCTGTAAAAGAATAATTTTCCAGAGGTTCTTTAGAATTCCAGGTCTAAGTTAATTCTACTTGATGCCTCCACCATGTTGCACTGCCATTTAAGAAACTAATATTCGTCCATCCCTCATGAGGTCTTTGCTCCCAGGTCACGTGAGGTTGAAGCTGGGAAGAAATCAAACCTTTTTAGAGAAAGTGAGGTAACAATACTTTATACAATTTGGCTTCAGGTTCCTTTCTGTTTATTTTGTAAAATACGCAGGAAACGTCATTCTTTCCTTTATTGGAGTGTAGAAACCCTGCCTTCATTTGCATATCATTACTGGTTGTCAAGGAAAGCAGAAATATTTGATAAATGCATTATTGTAATGCAGTGGTTCCCAAACTTGGCAACTTTAAGACTTGTGGACTTCAATTCTCAGAATTCTCCAGCCAGCTCTGCTGGCTGGAGAATTCTGGAAATTGAAGTCCACAAGTCTTAAAGTCGCCAAGTTTGGGAACTTAAAGTCGCCAAGTTTGGGAACCACTGTAAAATGTAATGTAATGCATTATGTACCTAGCAGCTACACTGTAGCTACGAAGGCTTCCCTTGATCAAGCTCCCTTTCCTAATTTCTGTGTTTGGCAAATGGCATATATTTACGACGGTTGAAGGGGTCTCGGGGGTCACGTGGTTACCATTTGTGGTTCCCCAGGCGGCTTTCAACAAGCAAAGTCAATGGGAGAACCTGGATTTGCTTAATGACCACATAATCCACTTAACAACTACAGTGATTTGCTTAATTTTAAAATTGGCCGTGACTCACTTAATAACCACCTTGCTTGGAAATTTGGGTCCCCATCGTGGTCCATAAAGCAAGGATTATCGGCAATACAATCTCACAATTCCAAATGTATTGACCCGCTGAAAAAAATATTGGGCGGTCTTATCTTCTACGGGAATCAACTCAATCTTCCAAACTAACGTAATAATTAATTCTGTTGATTTTAAAAAAAAAAAAAACATCGATGGCAAATCAAACTGGCTCAACTGAGCCTCTTGTGTATCGCAAAAAGCATCTCAGCATGCCTGTCACTAATTTCAAAGAATATCTTTCATTATATCTTTCAGCGAACGAACAAAATAGGGGTATGGTTATTGCTTGTCTAATCGTCAGTTTACAAGGAAACGTCGTTATTAACAATTGAAATTCACAACCCACAATGTGATTGAGCCTTTGTCTTACGGCTGGGCACGGATGGATAATTTGCTGTAGCCTTTTTTAAAAGTAATAGCGGGCAGACAGTGGAGAAAGTGCTGCCATCTCTTGGTCATTTGTATTAAGAGGGTGACGGAGAAAGAGAGCTCCAAATTATACTTCTTATTACTAGAGGTAGAATGTAAAATTAACTAACTAATCAAGTCAAAGAAATCAGGCAATTTTCACATTAGAGGTTAAGAAGAGGCAACCTTGCTATTATTGGTAAGATGAAGGGACTTCTCCCACTGGAGACTGTGAAACAGAGATATATACAGGTAATTTTGCATCTGGCTAAAAAAATAATAATAATAAGGAAGCATTCTTTCAACCATATTAATTCAAAGATGCCTCTCCGTTGTTTAATCTCATGTCACATGATTACAAAAGTCTAAAGTATAAGTGTTATCTCCCCTGCAAATGATTAAATTAGAAAGGTATCTATGATCATTACTTTGAGAGATACGAGGCGTCATTCATTGATTTATTCATTCGAGTGGTGCAATAATTCGATGTGTTTGTTTGTTAAAAAAGCATATTATAGCTTAGTTCTTCATGAAAATAAAACGGGATTGATTTGGGAAATGAAAATGGATCAATATTCTAAATCACAGCAGTTCTGATTTTTTTTTAAAAAAAATATTGAGTTATTTACAGGGTTGAACTACATTAGAAAGAGCATGTCTTTTGTGTCAAGATGTATCCCTCCTTCTCAATTTCTCTTTAATTTTTGCCTACTGTATCTTAAACTATGTTCTGACAAACAAATCAGGAGAGACGCCCTCCCCCAGGCACAATTTTGACTTTCTGAATCAAAATGGATATACATATTTTTATTGGGTAAAGGTAAAGGTTCCCCTCGCACATATGTCCTAGTTGTTTCCAACTCTAGGGGGCGGTGTTCATCTCTGTTTCAAAGCTGAAGAGCCAGCGTTGTCCGAAGACGTCTCCTTGGTCATGTGGCCAGCATGACTAAACACCGAAGGCGCATGGAATGCTGCTGTCTTCCCACCAAAGGTGGTTCCTATTTTTCTACTTGCATTTTTACATGCTTTCGAACTGCTAAGTTAGCAGAAGCTGGGACAAGTAATGGGAGCTCATTCCATTACGTGGCACTAGGGATTCGACCGTCAAACTGCCAACCTTTCTGGGTTTTTTTTGTTTTTTTTAAATATTTTTATTAGTAAAAGAAAAATACAACAACCAATAACTGGTAAAAAACAGTACAACATTCACTGTTTCGCTTTACATTTGACTGCGTTTCAAGACGTTCCCATAATATCAAAATCCTTATAGACATCAGAGGTTAGATATCTTCTCCCCTCCCTCCCTCTTTCCTTCCCTTGTTTCTTCTTTCCCACTCCCCTTCCTTCCCTCCCTCCTTCTCTCCTTCCCTCCTTCCTTCCCTCCTTTCTTTTCCTATCCTACCTTTCCTTCCCTCTCTCTTTCCTCTCTTCTTCCCCCCCTCCTTCTCTCATATCTTCCCTCCCTCCTTTCCTCCTTCCCTCCTTCCTTCTCTTCTCTTAAGTTCCCCCCTTTCTTCCCTCCTTCCCTCCTTCCTATCTACTCTCCTTCTCTCCTTCCTTCCCTCCCTCTTGCCCTCCTTGCTTCCCTGCCTTCTTTCCTCTCCTTCCTATCCCACTTTCTTCTCTTTCTTCTCACCTTTCCACCTCTCCCTTCCCTTCTCTCCTTTCTCTTCCTCCTTTTTTAACCTTCCCCCCTTCTTCTACCCTTCCCTTTTTCCTATTCCTCTCCTTTCTCCTCTCCATCTTGTCTTTCCTACTACCCCTCCCTCCCCCCAGTCTAACCTTTGTTGCATTTACATATTTTCCTCTACTGAGGGCGACCCAACCTTTCTGATTGACAAGCTCAGTGTCTTAGCCACTGAGCCACCGTGTTTCTAATAAGTCAATATTTAAGTTTAAAAAAAGGATGGAGCAAATAGCACAACAGTGCTATCATCCTCATTATCATCCTCCTCCATGAATGTGTCATCATCGTACATCAACATGTAACAAACATGTAAGAATATTCTAACAAATTATGTAACATTTTATTTTACGGCATTAAAAATAAAAGAGCATGTCCTGATCACTGCTTGAGGATAAGCATTATAGTTTGATGAGGAACTTTGTGAATGAAACACATCGAAGTGAGATATACTTGTACTGGCCTCCTTGCCTGCCATCTTAAATGAAAGCAGAGCACAGCATAAATTTGTTAAAGCAGCATAGATGATGAAGCAGTGTATTAATATTGAGGATTAAAGTGCTTCAGCGTTAAATATATATTGTCTAATAAAGTAGATTAAATGACATCATTGAGGCTACCTTGCCTGTGTTCATTCTTTTATTTCTCCTATTTTAAAACTCCATTTTAGCAGAAGCAGAGTTTTTATCGCTCTGCGAGCAG
The DNA here is from genome assembly GCF_051295495.1 of Thamnophis sirtalis. NCBI lineage: Eukaryota > Metazoa > Chordata > Lepidosauria > Squamata > Natricidae > Thamnophis > Thamnophis sirtalis. The sequence goes on from NW_028261387.1 coordinate 1,928,266, forward strand.
CACATTATATTTGTGATGGATATAATTGTTTTACAAAACATCTGTGAAATACATTGGGGGGAGTATCTATAATCTATCACAGTGTTTCTCAACCTAGGGAACTTGAAGATGTCCGGACTTCAACTCCCAGAATTCCCCAGCCAGCATTCGCTGGCTGGGGAATTCTAGGAGTTGAAGTCCGGACATCTTCAAGTTGCCAAGGTTGAGAAACACTGATCTATCATCTATTAAGCCTTTAACATAATGTATAGAGGAAACAAATATCAACATACATGATAAAGAAATAAGGTAAGGAAACATTCTTTTTCCCAGAGGCTCTAGCTATGCCCCAAAACTAAACATGGAAGATTTCTCACTGCCCATGTATACTTCACTTTGACTCAAAAACAGATACAACAGGGTTGAATGTTTTTCTCAGAACCTACAGGTGGAAAGTCCTACTGTCCTCCCAGTTCCTCCTGATTGACACCCACCCATTATTGTTTATTTATGCCCAGACATTTCAGGATAATTTTTCTTTCCAGCATAGCTAACTCAAAATGCATGTATCAGGGTATCGCAACATACGTTTTTATTATTTATACGTGCATATTGTCCATAAGGAGTGGAATTTGCATTATAGTATATTATGCATTTCTGGTAAATCTCCCCTACCCTCCAGGCAATTATGCTTCTTGGTTAGAAAGAACCTCATGGCTACTAATCTGTTTGGGGAAATTCAAATTATATTTTTCCTAACATTATAAGAAATCCATTTGGATTCGGCAGCATCATCAACGACACTGGATAAATAAAATCCAGGAATTTTGGAAATGGTACTCCAACGAATTTCAATATTGCCAGAATCAGGGAGGCTGGTGTAAATATTTCTTTATGTTCAAGGGAAACTGTGCTCGCAAATTTTAATTACGATAAATGACATCCAAATCCCATGGATGAAACCATTTTTAAAAAGAGTCAATTTGGTTAATGTCCTTGATCTGACTGTTCAGATGAACCTGAGGAAATCCCTCAAGTGCTGTGGGGCAACAGCACTTAAAACATCATGTTTTCAGACAAGCAGTGAGGATCTAAATAATGTTTATGTAAATACATGCATTCGCAAATGTTTCTAACACTGCAAATTCACTTCAGTTTCTCCCTAAGAACATAATCCCCTCAAGCCCCTTTATCCCATTGATTCAGATCTAAGATCTTTTCTCAGAGTAAGCAGAAAATATGCAAAAAAAAAAATCTTCCTTAGAGGAAGAGCAGGAGTAGGAGAAAGGTAAGGGAAGAAGGAAGGGGAAGGAGAGGAGGAAGGAGGAAAGGAGAGAAGGGAGAGAGGGTGAAAAGAAAGAGGTAAGGAGAGGAGGATGGAAAGGAGAGAAAGAGGAGGAGAGAGGGTAGAAAGGGGAAGAGGAATAGCAATAGCAATAGCAATAGCAGTAGACTTATATACCGCTTCATAGGCCTTTCAGGCCTCTCTAAGCGGTTTACAGAGAGTCAGCATATTGCCCCCAACAATCTGGGTCCTCATTTTACCCACCTCGGAAGGATGGAAGGCTGAGTCAACCCTGAGCCGGTGAGATTTGAACCACTGACCTGCTGATCTAGCAGTAGCTTGCAGTGCTGCATTTAACCACTGCGCCACCCTGCGAAGAGCAGGAGTAGGAGAAAGGTAAGGGAAGAAGGAAGGGGAAGGAGAGGAGGAAGGAGGAAAGTAGAGAAGAGAGGGAGGGAGAAAGGAAAGGGAAAGGAAAGGAAGATGGAAGGGAGAGAAAAGGAAGGAGAGAGGGTAGGAAGGGAAAGAGGAAGAGTAGGAGTAAGGGAGAGATAAGGGAAGAAGAAAGGGGAAGGAGAGGAGGAAGGAAGAAAGTAGAGAAGGGAGAGAGGGTGGAAAGAAAGAGGTAAGGAGAGGAGGATGGAAAGGAGAGAAAGAGGAGGAGAGAGGGTAGGAAGGGGATGAGGAAGAGCAGGAGTAGGAGAAAGGTACAGGAAGAAGGAAGGGAAAGGAGAGGAGGAAGGAAGAAAGTAGAGAAGGGAGGGAGGGAGAAAAGAAAGGGAAAATAAGGTGGTGTTACAACAGGAGGAAGGGATGGTAAACAAAGCAACCCAAACTGTATATTATAACCTATTAAATGAAATAATAAATATATAAGAATAATAAATGTTAAAACACCTGTAACCAAACGACATGCTGTATGTGATGATGGTTTTGTGTGTGTGTGTGTTTTTTATTGTTGTGTGTATGTGTTGCCTATGTAATAAAAATAATATTTTATATATATTTATATATATATATATATATATATATATATATATATATATATATATATATATATATATATATATATATATATATATATATATATATATATATATATATATATATATATAATATCTTCCTTGCTTGGAATACTTTACCTATTCTGTGCAATTTTAAATTTTTGTGGCTTATTAGTAATTGATTTTTCGACGTTCTCAATAAGATTATCATCATGGTACAACAACATTGGTATGAACGCCACACAATTTCATTCTGCCTGTGTATGAGTCCCTTTGTGTTGTTTAATATTAAAAAAAAAGATAGACCAGTATTTATATCCCTCACAATAAGAGAATGGATTGTTTTAAGGTTATACAGTCCATCTGTGATAAAGAAAGGAACCTTACAAAATGATAAATATTTTCATTAAAAAACTTTAAAACTAAAAGTTCAAAGATATGTTCGCTTCTCTTATATCTTGTCAAAACATGACTTAGGGCCGAAAACTAATCTACTTTCAATTTTATTCCATATTTCAGTGCTGTCATAGTACTCAGCAGAGAGTATTGGAATACGATCATTTTTTATTTTGTTGATGTTACCGACAGCTTTATTTCACAAAGCAATCTTAGACTATGTGTACCAGTGGCAGGTCGCAGAGGTCAAATAGACTATCCTTACAGGTAGAGAGAGCTTATTAAATGCCACGTCTATTAAAGGCAATGGACAACATAAAGAAACATCCCAGGGAAATATTTTTAACATAGTTCAATGAAAATATGAGCAGGAGGAGTAGTAAATAATTTTAAATGATGCTAAGCATAGAAGCCGGATCCCTGCATTTTCAGAAAAGAAAAAGAGAAAAAACACCTGGATACAAATATTCGGAATTAAATGAATAATAATGACATGTTTGAAATCTTTCAGGAAAAAAAAATGGTGTAGCTATCTGAAACTGGTAATGGTTCCAGTAACTCATACATTATTTTATTTTGTTTTTTTTTTCAAGGTAAGCTAATACTTGATTGTTGAACACCATATTTCAGTATAAAAACACAACCACCAAATTTGGTTCCACCTTTTACTGTCTTGTTCCACCTCTAATAGCAATAGCAATAGCAGTTAGACTTATATACCGCTTCATAGGGCTTTCAGCCCTCTCTAAGCGGTTTACAGAGTCAGCATATTGCCCCCACAGTCTGGGTCCTCATTTCGCCCACCTCGGAAGGATGGAAGGCTGAGTCAACCCTGAGCCGGTGAGATTTGAACAGCCGAACTGCAGAACTGCAGTCAGCTGAAGTAGCCTGCCGTGCTGCATTTAACCACTGCGCCATCTCGGCTCCATATGGCTTCTAGTCTGTTTCCACAGTTCAAAATGCTGGTTCTGGTTCTTCTTAACCATAACAAGTTTTGGGGATAGGACTTTTGGAAGGGATGCCTTCCACCATGCCTCCCCCCAATTTTTTTTTCCACAAAGAAATTGACTGGGTGGTAAAAGACAGACCCTTTTCTATTGCCAAGGTTGAGGTACATTGCCTTAGAGAAATTCAGCAGGCTTTAAGGAAACACTAGGTTTTATTTTTCAAAGCTTTGACATCGGTATATTCTGCCCCTGGGTGTTTTTCATTGCTTTGTTCCATTTAATTATTTTGTTTTATCTACTCTTTCCTTTAACAGGCATATTTTGTTTGATTGGTTAGAATGGTGATTTGCCACTCGAATTGTTGGGATTATTTCTGCTTTGCGGTTTTCTTAAATTTCAAAAGTATTTTTATAAGAAATAAGTTTTTAACAATTCTATTGTAAACATATTGTAAACCAATTATGCTTGATTTGAACAGCTGAATTGGTGTCAACAAAATAAGGATGATAATTTTAAAAAGCAACACATCACAAGGGTACTTATACAGCCATATAAAACCCTACATAGCGTATATCTGGATACTTTAGCAATAGTTAGACTTCTATACCGCTTCCTAGGGCTTTCAGCCCTCTCTAAGCGGTTTACAGAGTCAGCATATCGCCCCCAACAACAATCCGGGTCCTCATTTTACCCACCTCGGAAGGATGGAAGGCTGAGTCAACCCTGAGCCGGTGAGATTTGAACAGCCGAACTGCAGTACTGCAGTCAGCTGAAGTAGCCTGCAGTGCTGCCTTTAACCACTGCGCCACCTTGGCTCTACTTGACTTGTTAGCTTCTTGTTACATACAAGTCCCGTTATTTAGATCATGTGAGGATGCTTCCTTGATGGTGCTGCATTTTTTCCTAATTTTCTTATTAGCAACTTAAAGTAATAATAGTAATGTTGGGAATAATAATAGTGATGTTCCTTTCTAGAGGTGAACTAAACACTAGAACATTATATTCTTTGTCCATGATGTTCTAATCATTTTCCAGAACAGCTGAATCATCCCCCAAATGGTTATCACTTCAAAATGGCCAGATTGGTATAGCCTGGGGGAAGAATGGAATATACCATCTCTGGAATATATCATCTTTGGGTACAATTCCATTCCTGTTCAGTTGCATCTTGAACCAAAAGGCGTAAGAGATGCTGCAGCTTCTGTCAACCTAGCAGTTCGAAAGCACGTAAAAATGTAAGTAGAAAAATAGGGGCCACTTTGGTAACATTGTCCTGTGCGCCTTTGGCGTTTAGTCGTGGCGGCCACATGACCACGGAGACGTCTTTGGATAGCGCTGGCTCTTCGGCTTTGAAACTGAGATGAGCACTGCCCCCTAGAGTCGGGAATGACTAGCACATATGTGCAAGGGGAATCTTTACCTTTACCTTATATCCCTGTGTATCACTTGCAAGGCTTGTTCTTCAGATTTTAAGGCATTGTTATTCTTTATGGGGAGATGAAGATTTTAAAACCGATTTTAAATCTGTTTTGTGTCCCTGTTATGGAATTGAACTCTAATGTGAAGTGGACAGCAAATTTCATAAAGGCATTCTGTCCTCGATCCAAAATGTACCCTTGTGATTAACCATGCATTCCCTGCTACAATAATTTCATAAAAGTTGGAGATATTCTCTGATATGCTCGCTGCCCTCAAGATATTTGGAGATCTATGCTCAAGGATATAGCAACCATGTTCCAGCGTGAGGTGTCTCTTGTGTCTCCCCTTATTCTCCCATCACTATATCCAAGATTTTTAGAATAATGTGCTCGAGAGATGAAGACAGTGATTCTTCATTAAGGCATAGACATTTCATGCTGACACCAGCAAAGATGCAACATTCCTTGTTGAATAGCTGGTAAATTTCCAGGACATAACAAACCTTATTTCAAAGCAGCTTTGCATTTATTTTCCACTTTAAAAAATATTTTAATATTATGTTCATAATGTTTTCATTGGCAAAATTCAGCCGGTTGCTTCCAATCTGCATTTTTCCATACCTGATCCAAAGAATGCGTAAAGGAAGTGAATAGTATTTCTTTTTTTTTTAGTGATAATTTTTTTTATTTTAAACACATAAGCACATCAACAAAAACAAACACATAACTTAAAAACAACATAGGAACAATAAGTTCTATCGTATATCATACCGCAGTTCCGAATCGGTTTCTTTGCAGTTCGTGTTTTCCCTTCTATACATTTCTATCTTTCATTCATAATCTCCTTATTCGTTATCCATTTTTATGTACATTTCTTTAATTATTTATACTTAGCTACTTATGACCAAATATTATTTACCTATATTATGCTTTATATTTTTACTGTCATTTATTCTCTTGCATACAGATTATAGATATACATTCACATAATTATTCTTTTTCTTTGCCATTCTTATATTATTATTATTCCATTTGGAAGGTTATAAGGTACAGTTTAAAATGCTTTGTTTACCATCCTTCGCACCTGCTAAGACACCACCTTGTTTTCTCTTTCTTTTCTTTTCTCCCTCCCTTCCTTCTCTACTTCCTTCCTTCCTCATCTCCATCCCCTTCTTCCTTCCCTTACCTCTTCCCTACTCCTACCCTTTTTCTTCTCCTTCCTACCTTCTCTCCTTCTCTTTCTTCCTCTTCCTCCCTCCTCTTCCTCTTTGGAAGTGAATAGTATTTCAATTGCACTGAAATGAATGCGCTTTAACTTTGCTGTATAGATACTGATTTCAATGAGGCTCAATGTGAGTCATCTATTATTAATCTAACTCAGTAATTTTACAATGCTCTTAGCAAGACATTCGTTTGAATAAAAGGATTTCTGGGTTGCATAAATAGCTGTAGGAAAGTCAAGTTTGTCCTTTGCTATCTAAGATTAACAGAGAAATTGAACTGAAAATGTGACAGGGGAGTGAGACAACTCGCCACAGCCATGGAACAATTTAACAATTCAATTCAATTATTTAAAATAATGTAAAAATTATTTCAAATTTTGTCATTCGCCTTTCATTTTGCCCCTCCTTTTGCATCCTTTCTTTGATGAGACTATTCAACCATTTCTTTGACATTAATGCAACTCTTGTCCCGTGGTGAGTTGGCTCATAGCAAATTGATCATGGCAAGCTGTCATCGTGGCACGACAAACCCGCGCTCGTCAAAATAGCGGTGATAAAACCGCGTCGCTAAAGCCGCGACGTCATCACCGTGCGTCATCACCGCCGCGACAACAGCGAGGCGACAGAAGGGCGCTTTAAAACAGCGCGGCGGCAGAAAGCCGATTTAAATTAAGGTAAGGGGTAGGATTAGGTTTAGGGGTTTGCTTTAGGGTTAGGTTTAGGGTTAGGTTTAGGGTTAGGTTTAGGGTTAGGGTTAGGGTTAGGGTTAGGGTTAGGTTTAGGGTCAGGTTTAGGGTTAGGGTTAGGTTTAGGGTTAGGTTAGGGTTAGGTTCAGGGTTAGGTTCAGGGTTAGGTTAGGGTTAGGGTTAGGGTTAGGGTTAGGGTTAGGTTCAGGGTTAGGGTTAGGGTTAGGGTTAGGTTCAGGGTTAGGTTTAGGTTTAGGGTTAGGGTTAGGGTTAGGGTTAGGTTTAGGGTTAGGGTTAGTTCAGGGTTAGGTTCAGGGTTAGGTTCAGGGTTAGGTTCAGGGTTAGGGTTAGGGTTAGGTTCAGGGTTAGGGTTAGGTTCAGGGTTAGGTTCAGGGTTAGGGTTAGGGTTAGGTTCAGGGTTAGGTTTAGGGTTAGGTTCAGAGTTAGGTTTAGGGTTAGGTTCAGGGTTAGGTTAGGGTTAGGTTCAGGGTGCTGAGTGCTTCGGAAGGCGCGGATTTGCCCTCTGCCCTTATGTCAGTGTGGTAAGGTCGCATTTGCTTTAGCAATTTGGACGGCGTGGATTAGCACTCGCACTTATGTCTCCGCGAATAAGGGCTTCGCGGTATTGTGGTGGAACCAGCTGTCATAGACTCTCAGACAGGGAGCAACCCTGAAAAGCTCATAAGAACTTAAGAAATGGCCTGTTGCAGCAATTCTCCACATCTTCAGGCAGGACTTTTTTCCTGTCCTACTGAAGATGCCAAGACAGGGATTGCAGCTCTACATTCACTGCATGTGTGTGTCCCCTCCCTCCCGGCTATTTTTAATTAGCTGCAATAAATATTTTTCATCTGTAACAGAGGTTTCTTGTTGTCATTATTGCTGTTTCTGGCCTTGTTCTCTGGGAATGCATATTCGGTGTTCCATTATCGGATGTTTGTAAAAGCATTTCGAGAAGGCGGACTTAAAAGTGAGTCAGAGCTGGGAATTCATAGTTTTTCAAAGAGCAACTCATACTACATTATCTCAAGAGACTTAACTCTTTCTTTTCAGTTTTCTGCCATTCTAACTGACCAAATACCATAGTACTTGTACTTGTACTTGACGCCTCTTCACCCATCGTGGGTATAGGCGACTTCCATGGAAATTTGACGCCACTGTTTTCGGTCCTGGGCTAGGGTTGTCAGGTGGTGCAGCCAGTCGCTATTATATGATTTTCGGCTAAGATTGAATGGGCGCATGACTATATCTTCGGCTTTCCGTTTGAAGTGACGCAGAGTGGTTAGACGAACACCTCCTTTTGGCCGTTTCCAGGTTGGACCAGGCTCTGCAAGCAGGGCTGATTGGAATGGATACGGCGATCCATGGAAGCTGTTTCGGCTGGATATACCCAAGGGGGCGCCAGTCCCAAGGGTCGACAGAGCCCGATTGGTGGGAACGGGGGGCACCACGTGAAGGCCGGGTTGTCGTTTGATAGCTGAGAGGCTTTGCAATAAGCGTTGCAATTTATATTTTGCGCATCAGCTATCCTTGCCCGCCCTCCAAATACCAAATACCATAGGCTTCAAAAGGATTGCCACAGTGGGAAGAGGCATTTAATGGTTACACTGGCAGTGTTTCTCAACCTTGGCAACTTTAAGTCCTGTGGACTTCAACTCCCAGAACCCCCAGCCAGCATAGCTGGCTGGGGGATTCTGGGAGTTGAAGTCCACAGGACTTAAAGTTGCCAAGGTTGAGAAACACTGGGTTACAGAGTTCTGTTTTAACCAATCACCAAAACTGATATCTCTCCAATAGTGGCTACCAACATCGCACACTATCTACTTATCAGTGGATTCACCTGGTCAAATAATTAATGAAATACAGAAAACCAGCACAGCTGGCTGGGGGGTTCTGGGAGTTGAAGTCCACAGGACTTAAAGTTGCCAAGGTTGAGAAACACTGGGTTACAGAGTTCTGTTTTAACCAATCACCAAAACTGATTATCTCTCCAATAGTGGCTACCAACATCGCACACTATCTACTTATCAGTGGATTCACCTGGTCAAACAATTAATGAAATACAGAAAACATAAAACATGAGTTGTTAAAAGCTCACAATTACCTCCCTGTCGAAAGCTTCGCTCTGGGTGCACTGTCCTTGCTTTAGCGTGTGGTAAATCATCTACCTAAAATGTATTTGCACCCAATCATTTTTTAAAGTCACAATCTTTGTGATGTCAACTTATCAAGGGTCAAAGGGAAGAGCAGGCGAGATTCCCAAATCAATCTGCTTGTAGAAACTGTCTCATTTCATTTCAAATTACCTGCTGGGGCTGGAGCAGCGGGCTGCGGACAAACTGCCTTCCTCCATAAACCATGACAGCACAGGTCGAACTTGTGCCATCATTCATAAGGGGACGAGTCAAGCTGGAGCTGTCATTAACTACTTTTAAACTGCCGTGCGGGGTTAAGTGATCTTACAAGGCAGCCTTAGGTATAAATACTATTTGGGCAGTTTAATGTCAAGAGACAACTCCTCTGGGATTAAAACTGTGTAACCCAAGAGCGTCGTGGAGTTGTGGAAGGAAGGGTTAAGGTAGCGGGGGTGCTTTCTTGGAATTTAAACTCTGCATTCTTTTTTTCTTTTTTTTTAAGTTTATTTATATGCCGCCCTTTTCCCTGGGGGGACTCAGGGCGGCTTACAACTTAAAAAGGGGGGGGGAGACAAACTTTTAACATATAAGACAAATACATAATTAAAACACAACATTCATACTATTCGGGCGGGTTGTAGTCTTAACCCCAGGCCTGACGGGATAGCCAGGTTCTGAGGGCTGTGCGGAAGGTCTGGAGGGTGGTGAGGGTACGAATCTCCACTGGGAGATCGTTCCATAGGGTCGGAGCTGCCACCGAGAAGGCTCTCCTCCGCGTAGTTTCCAGTCGACATTGACCGGCAGATGGGACTCGGAGGAGGCCTAACCGGTGAGATCTAATAGGTCATGTGGAGGTAATTGGCAGTAGGCGGTCTCTCAAGTATCCAGATCCACTACCATGGAGGGCTTTATGGGTGGCAAGTAGCACCTTGAAGCACACCCGGAGATCAACAGGCAGCCAGTGCAGCTCGCGGAGGATAGGTGTTATGTGGGTGAAACGAGGTGCACCCACAATCGCTCGCGCGGCCGCATTCTGGACTAGCTGAAGTCGCCAAATACTCTTCAAGGGCAGCCCCATGTAGAGCACATTCATTCGAACTGTGTTCTGATGACAAAGGTAACACGTTATAAACCCCAATCCTCTTGCCAGCTTGGTACCCTTGAACCACTTCTCTTGTTTAGAGGGAAACTGTTCAACTGTTTAATAAATTTATAGGCCGCCCAATCCCGAAGGACTCCGGGCGGCTTACAGAAATACATTTCAAAAATAAAAAAATTAAAATAGAGAGAATAAAAACAGATTAAAAGATCACTACCGCCTACTGCCAATTACCTCCACTAGACCGATACGATCGCATAGATTAGGCCTCCTCCGAATTCCATCATCTAGCCAGTGTAGACTGGCAACTACCCAGAGGAGAGCCTTCTCGGTGGCTGCTCCGACCCTCTGGAACGAACTCCCCGTGGGGATTCGGACCCTCACCACCCTCCAGGCCTTCCGCGCCGCCCTAAAGATCTGGCTGTCCCAGCTGGCCTGGGGTTAAGATTCTAACCCCACTCGAATTGTGTGACTGTTGCATTTTTAATAATGATGTATTGTCTGTATGTTAGAAATTGTTTGTCCTTCCCCCCCCCTTTTTTTTTGAACTGTGAGCCGCCCTGAGTCCCCCCAGGGAAAAGGGCGGCATACAAATAAAGGGAAATACAAATACAAATAATACACTTCATACACTCCATCTAGGCGGGGCTGGACCTCATACATGAGGTCAACAGCCCCAGGCCTGCCGGAATAGCCAGGTTTTAGTAGCCTTTCGGAAGGCCGTGAGAGTGGGAAGGGTCCGGATCTCCGGGAGTAGATTGTTCCATAGGGTCGGAGCGGCTACAGAGAAGGCCCTCCCCCGGGGGGTCGCCAGACGACATTGTCCGGTCGACGGTACCCGGAGAAGGCCCACCCTCTGTGATCTTATTGGCCGTTGGGAGGTATGGGGCAGAAGACGGTCTCGCAGATATCCGGGTCCTAGGCTATGTAGGGCTTTAAAGGTAATAACCAGCACCTTGAATTGAGTCCGGAGACCGATAGGAAGCCAGTGCAGCTCGCGGAGGATAGGTGTGACATGGGTGTATCTTGGTACACCCAATATCACTCGCGCGGCTGCGTTCTGGACCAATTGTAGTCTCCGAACACTCTTCAGGGGCAGCCCCATGTAGAGTTGAAGTCCACAGGACTTAAGGTTGCCAAGGTTGAGAAACACTGCTTTAGATGGACATATGCTATGGAAACCAGGTTTTTAGATTCTCCCAGCCCAACCCAAAATGGGAAACAGTAGTTCCAATGAAGCTTAAACTGCCTCAAAGCCACTGGGTGTACTAATATGCATTAACAAACTATTTCAGAACGTTTCCCCAGCAAGAAATTGTTTCAGGAGAAGAAGGGAAACGCTACTTTAAAAGTGGAACAACTGAATGCAACTTTGACCTGTTTTAATTTGGGGGCTGGAGAGAAGACAAAGGAAATGTCACGAAGACATTACAGAAAAGAAAAGAAAAAACCACTGACAGAGGCATATTTGCACCATGATTAGAGAGATGGAGGAATAGCTCTATTCGAATCTTATCTGTACATTTTGAATATTTGACTTGAAACAATTTGGCAAGAGGACAAACGTCAATTTTACAATGTCAGGCTGTAAAATATTTCGCAATGGAATGTCCCTGCAGGAGTTCTAAAACGTATTTGTAAACATGTATTAGTGGCCCAATAGAAAATTGTTCTCATGACGATATGCAGTCAAGTTATTTTTAAACATGCAATCAATGTTTAAACATTCAACTCCAAAAATATAAAGGAACAAAGCAATCGCTTAAAACAGAGAGTAAGCACACTAAAACATTTCAGTTTAGGGAAGAAGGAAGGAAAGGAGGGGAGGAAGGAAGTAGAGAATGGAGGGACGGAGGAAAGGAAAGGAGGGGAGGGTAGAAGAGAGAGGAAGAGAAGGAGAGAAAGTAGGAGAAGAAGAAGAAGTGTGGTGGAGAGGTGGTGGAGAGGTAAGGGAAGAAGAAAGCAGTAAGGGAAGGTGGGTGGAAGGGAGAGAAAGAGAAGGAGAAGAGGGAGGAAGAGAAAGAAAGAGAAGGAGAGAAGGTAGGAAGGAGAAGAAAAAGGGTAGGAGTAGGGAAGAGGCAAGGGAAGGAAGAAGGGGATGGAGAGGAGGAAGGAAGGAAGTAGAGAAGGAAGGGAGGGAGAAAAGAAAAGAAAGAGAAAACAAGGTAGTGTCTTAGCAGGTGCGAAGGATGGTAAACAAAGCATTTTAAACTATACCTTATAACCTTCCAAGTGGAATAATAATAATATAAGAATGGCAAAGAAAAAGAATAATTATGTGAATGTATATCTATAATCTGTATGTAAGAGAACAAATGACAGTAAAAATATAAAGCATAATATAGGTAAATAATATTTGGTCATAAGTAGCTAAGTTTAAATAATTAAAGAAATGTACATACAAATGGACAATGAATAACGAGATTATGAACGCAAGATAGAAATGTATAGAAGGGAAAACACTAATTGCAAAGAAACCGATTCGGAACTGCGGGATGATATACGATGGAACGTATTGTTCCTATGTTGTTTTTAAGTTATGTGTTTGTTTTTGTTGATGTGCTTATGTGTTTAAAATAAAAAAATTTACAACCCATAAAACATTTTAATTTAAAACAACTTACTACTGTACAGGATGGCAGGAATATTAAAGCCTCTAATGGAGTTATAACTACAGTGTACTATTCACATAGGAACAACCTCAAGCAGCTCCTAATGTGAAAGTAAGTCTATAAAAGTCAGTTTAAGAAGATTTGAGCATCTGATATTTTAAAAACAGATACTGTCCTTCAGACTGCAGGAAGGACACTGGGGAATTAGTTCAAGAAATCATAACTCACAGAAACGTAATACATTAGGGACACTAAATAAAACCTCTCTTCCTGATATTCTAGCTCTCTAATCACCTGAGAGTTTATTGCCATGATAATGGTTTTTCTTTTCTTTTTTTTTCCCTTTTTCCTTTTTCCTTTATAGTTGGGAACACTCGGTTGGGGTTTTCTAATCTGACGCTATGTGATTTTCTTACCTTCTGTTGCTGCTGTCCACAAACCAGACCACAGCGTTAGCCAGTTAATACAGAAGAGAAATCTGTCCCTCTGCACAGACAATGAAATGCAACGTGGGTTATTATATCAGACATGTCCAACCTGTGGCCCACGAACCACATGAAGCCTTGGACAGCTAGTAATGCAGACCCACAAGATTTATTTAAAAAAAATAAAGTTTGTGATTCATATACATTAATTATATTATGTATTTTATATGCGCACAAGACAATTCTTCTCTCTATGCACCCAAGGCAAGTCTTGGCTAATGGTATAAATGGATCATATCATTCCCATTCAGCAGCAGTATTTTCAAATGTACATACATAGACTGTAAATCGAAGCGCACCACTTTTTCAGGGAGTTGATTATATGCTCAAATTTAGATGTAGAGCAGAAATTCTACGCACTGTGTTTGCATATACATTCCCCATTAATCCAAGGCTCCAGAGGCTGCTGTAATATTTAAAAATCTAATTATGCATGCTAAAATACATTAAGTTAAACACAGTGCTTGATCTCAGTAGAATGTCCTTCTGAGATTTAATTTTCCCATTTTTAAAAATGTTCCCCTGACTTCTGTTTAAAAATCTATGTGCGCTGCAAAACTCTGCAGCCCATAGTAATCTACGTAGCCTAGTAGTTAAAGAAAAAAAATGTTTTGCATGTAGAGAATACTAAGATCAATCCGCATCTTCTTTAGCTACAAGAAACTGGAACATAGGAACTCAGGAAATCTGGGTCTCATACAGTATTTGTAAAACTGCTGGCCCAGTGGTGGGTTTCAAAAATTGTTCGAACCTACTCTGTGGGTGTGGCCTCCTTTGTGGGAGTGGCTTGCCACCCATGTGACCGGATGGGAGTGGCTTGCCACCCATGTGACCGGATATGAAGATGCCGACGACACTTGTTAGAACCACCTTAAATCACCTCCCACACAGCACTGGCATGCATAAGAATATGATGTAAACTTCTTTTTTAAAAGGCATCTTTGGTTTGCGTTAAAACAACTTCAACACACGCAATGTTCTGATTGCACCACAAACGCAGTAGTCATCCTTACCTTTCACAGAGGCACTGAGTTTTATAAATAGGAGCATGATAGTGTAGAATAATCATATCCAAGGACCAGTGGTGGGTTTCAAAAATTTTTGGAACCTCTTCTGTAGGTGTGGCCTGCTTTCCGGGTCCACTGGTGGAACCTCTTCTAACCGGTTCAGTAGATTTGACGAACCGGTTCTACCGAATAGGTGCAAACTGGTAGGAACCCACCTCTGTGCTGGCCGCTTAGAATATTAGCTTGCTGGACCAATGGCCTCATTCAAAAATATCCAAATGATGCACTTTTTATGTTCCAATACCTGCAACTGATCTGAACTATTTTGATTATTTATGGATTTAATTGTATAACAAGCTATTATGGCACATGCAGTTGACGTTTGCTCATTCTGGTGAATAACTGAATCCAGAACACTGATCACCAGACCTAAATAGCCATTTCTTTCATCTACCAAAAAAATTAAAAGCAAAGCCTATGGTCCTCTGTCTCTTATATGCCAACCATTTCCACCCGTGTGTCTGTGAATATTTGCATATTTTGTTATGCCAAAATCCCAGAGGTTACTTGCAGAGCAGCTGTGGAGGGGGGGCTGATATACCCAGCTGAGGTGCAGCCCCTGGAAAGCTTCCCACTCACCAAGACACACTCTTACAACGTTCTTTTTATTTATTTATTTTATTTATTTATATTTCTTTCTTTTTATGTCTCTAGCTGCAGTTCGGCTGTTCAAATCTCACCAGCTCAGGGTTGACTCAGCCTTCCATCCTTCCGAGGTGGGTGAAATGAGGACCCGGATTGTTGTTGGGGGCGATATGCTGATTCTGTAAAGCACTTAGAGAGGGCTGAAAGCCCTATGAAGCGGTATATAAGTCTAACTGCTATTGCTATTGCTATTAAAGCGCCTAAGGTGGGGGAAAAAGGCAGGTGGGAATTGAACATTACAGATGTAACTTTGGGGACATCATAATCTGCAATTCCAAGAGAGTAAAAGTGGCTCTAAGGCTAAAACTTTTCCTATTAGTAGGAAAGGGGATGCTTTGCGTGAACTGTATAATGTGCAGCGTAAAGCTTCTTTCTATGTAACATTAGAAGGGAGTAAATGCATCCTTTGTGTGTGGAGAATTACAATGCCTGTTCAAATTAAATACATGCTCAGAGGCTAAAGATAGTGATCTGACCAACACTGGGCAGGTGACACGGGCTATTAAGTATCTACTATGCGAGTCATCCGCATTCACTCGGGAGCTGTAAAGTAATAGCAGTTTTCCAGTAATTGGAAAGAGAGATGCCATCGGTAACTTTTTCATACCACAAACATGTTTAAGAATCCAAACATGCCAGTTTCACATAGCGACGGCATGCAATTAATGCCCTTGCTAATTAAGGATGAACAGATTAGCCCAGATCTGCAGGGTATCAATGATTCGTTCCCAAATGGAAGATGGATCAGCAGGTACATCTGAGTTCCTGCTGAAAGGAAAGTAGGCAGACACAAAACTCCTGCATTATATTTCAATGAGCCCGTACTCCTTTGGTTTCAAACGCAGCTGCTGCCCGTTGTTTTATATTCAAAGCTTGAATGGATTGTCTCTCTGGAAGGAACATTTCAGCAAGGTGTGGATTTGCACCGGCTATCTTGAGTGAACCTTGCAGAGGTTGAAGTCGGATTCGATACTAATAATAATAATCAGGTATGTGGCCTCCGAATGACATCCACCGAGAATGTCAGGGAAGTAAAAGGCTTTTATTTGCATTCTTCTAACTATTTCGTGAGTCAATGTGCAAAGGGAAAAGAGCACCTTAGAACCCAGAGCATTCCTGAAGCTCTGAGAAGGAAATACGCAGCTCTGTTTCAGGTGAACAGATGAAAGCTAGTTGTTTTATCATCAGGAGTCCTTTGGGGTTGGAATTATTTTTGTTTCTTTCCATTGTGGATTGCAAGTGTCTGGCTCATTGGATGGCAAAAGATCATTACGAAAGTGAGGAAAAGTTGCATTCTGATAAATAAATGCCTCTGGTTCCTATTGTGATTTAATTGTAAATAAGGTGTTTACTATGACTAGAGCAGTGTTTCTCAACCTTGGCCACTTGAAGATGTCCGGACTTCAACTCCCAGAATTCCCCAGCCAGCATTCGCTGGCTGGGGAATTCTGGGAGTTGAAATCCGGACATCTTCAAGTGGCCAAGGTTGAGAAACACTGGACTAGAGCATTTTGTGCATACAGAACAATTACATATACACATAGTGTCTGTGTGCGTATATAATTGTTCATTGTTCAAATTCATAAACTGTATATATGAATTTGAAAGCCAGAGGAATATAGGTAGTCCTCAACTTATAACAGTTTGTTTAGTAACCACTTGAAGTTACAACAGCAGCAGTGGTGGGTTTCAAAAATTGTTCGAACCTACTCTGTGGGTATGGCCTCCTTTGTGGGAGTGGCTTGCTGCCCATGTGACCAGATGGGAGTGGCTTGCCGCCCATGTGACCAGATATGAAGATGCCGACGACACTTGTCAGAACCACCTTAAATTATCTCACACACAGCACTGGCATGCATAAGAATATGATGTAAACCTGTTTTTTAAAAGGCATCTTTGGTTTGCGTTAAAACAACTTCAACACACGCAATGTTCTGATTGCACCACAAACGCAGTAGTCATCCTTACCTTTCACAGAGGCACTGAGTTTTATAAATAGGAGCATGATAGTGTAGAATAATCATATCCAAGGACCAGTGGTGGGTTTCAAAAAATCTTGGAAGCTCTTCTGTAGGTGTGGCCTGCTTTCCGGGTCCACTGGTGGAACCTCTTCTAACCGGTTCAGTAGATTTGACGAACCGGTTCTACCAAATAGGTGCGAACTGGTAGGAACCCACCTCTGAACAGCACTGAAAAAAATGACTTGTGACTGGTTTTCACACTTACCACCATGGCAGGACCCTCGTGGTCACATGATCAAAATTCAGACGCTTGGCAACTGGTTCATATTTATGACGGTTGCATTGTCTGAGGGTCACGTGATCCCCTTTTGTAACGCTCTGACAAGGAGAGTCAATGGGGAAGCCAGATTCACTTAATAACCATGTTTCTAACTGCGGTCATTCCTTTAACCACTGTGGCAGGAAAACGTCATAAAATGGGGCAGAACTCACTTTGCAACAGTTTCACTTGGCAACAGAAATCTTGGGCTCAATTGTGGTCATAAGTCAAGGACTTACCTGCACAACCTACAGTATAGTTAAGTCGTAAGGGCAAAACCTGAAGGGTCTGATTTCAAGAAATATTCTTT
>NW_028261387.1:1950836-1970836 GCF_051295495.1 Thamnophis sirtalis
TACCAGGGGTTGTGACACTAAATAAATATATATAAATATATATATATATATATATATATATATATATATATATATATATATATATATATATATATATATATATATATATATATATACACACACATACACACACACACACACACACATACATACATACATACATACATACATACACACACACACACACACACACACACACACACACACACAGAATACAGGTAATCCTCAACTTACAACTGTTCAAAGTTACAATGGCACTGAAAAAAGTGACTTATGACCATTTTTCACACTTATGACCATTGCAGCATCTCTACGGCCATGTGATCAAAATTCAGGCCCTTGGCAACTGGCTCATATTTATGACGGTTGCAGTGTCCGAGAGTCATGGGATCACCTTTTGTGACCTTCTGACAAGTAAAGACTATGCGGAAAGTCAGATTCACTTTAACAACTGTGTTTCTAACTTAATAGCAGTGATTCACTTAGTAACTGTGGCAAAATGGGGGGAAACTCACTTAACAAATGTCTCACTTAGCAACAGAAATGTTGGGCTCAATTGTGGTCATAAGTCGAGGACTACGTATAAGGGATGCATCCCATGAAAGTTGGACTAGGCATCTCTAGGAGCGAATAATACTTTGCAATGATTCCTCCTGAAACAAACATTACAAAACAGAAATCTTCATATATTTTTTTCCAGCTCTACTAAAGTGAAACAAAACTATGTAATTTATTTTCCTAACTCATCAAACTTGAAACACAATGATAAAATACGCGTTATTCTTTCTCAAGACAAATTTGACCAAAATGTTTCTACATCCACATTTTTGTTTTGTAATTTTGGAAGGAAATAAGGGATATTTTATAGTACCGTACATGTATTAGTTAACCAAAAGGAGCAGATTTACAACTTCCTTGAATAGTAAAACAATAATCTCACCGTTACAACCATCTTATACTTTTAAAGTCATCTTCTGGTTTTGCAATTTAATTAAATTTTCTGCGGGGGGGACTGTAACAGGAGATATGGTTTTGCATCCCTGTCTATGTTTCTGAATACTTTGAAACTTTCGCATTTAGCAGAGGTCGGTATCATGAAATGTTTTCCTGCTAAATGAGAAAAAAATATTACACAATTGTAAACGGCACTAAAAATTTCCAACTAAGAAAATCTTTGCAGATTTCTTCTTCTTCTACCAGCTAAGGCAACCTTAGACACTCATAGTTTCCCAGAGGAATATTCATGAGTTTTACCTTTTACAGAGTCAGTTTTCTTCTAAGATAAAATAAATATAGATTAGTGTCTTTTCTGCAACTTCTATTCATGGATATGCAGCACTTAAACGGAGGACCAGGCAAACAGTTTAGCACACAACACTAATATTTAAAACAGTGCTAGACTCAAGTCTCCCACAGCAAACAGAACGTGCTTTTCACACAACTACAAAACTTCAAACCTATCTCTTCTTCTGCTAGAGGTAAATATCCTACATTTTCACTTTCAACTCCAATAAATCAACAAAGGCCTCTTTTTCTTTAGGGGTTGACCCCAGACGCATCTCACTGAATACACATCTAGTAATTAATATCTTTTAAGAAGGAGCTCGGGGTTTCTACCTGTCTTTTTTTTTAATTGGATAGTCAGTTTGCTTCACAACCATTTCAAGATTTTTTGAACAGAGCAGAAATCTTTGGCAGTCTGGGCCTGTGTTGTTGTTAATTTTTGTACAGTATCTGTCCATTATAGGTAGGTGTAATAACTGAAAAGTAAAATTCAACTTCAAATATGTAATTTTCTGAAAATTTGATACATGAGTTAATTGACATATTCCATACCTCGTTTCGTTTTACTGAGCTTGTATGCTGCCCACTCCTGAAGGACTCCAGGCGGCTTACAATAAAACAAGGGAAGGGGATAATACACAAGACAACATATTAAAATATACAAGTCACAATTTCCGAGGGGCTGGATATTTCGAAAGCCCCCCGGCCTGCTGGAGCAGCCAGGACTTAACGGCTTTGCGGAAGGCCGGGAGGGTAGTGAGGGTCCGGATCTCCATGGGGAGATCGTTCCAGAAGGCTGGAGCTGCGACAGAGAAGGCCCTCCCCCGGGGAGTCGCCAGCCGACACTGGCTGGCAGATGGGATCCGGAGAAGGCCTAACCTGTGAAATCTAATCGGTCTATGGGAGGTAATCGGCAGGAGGCGGTCTCTCAGGTACCCAGGTCTGATGCCATGAAGGGCTTTATAGGTAACGACCAGCGCCTTGAAGCGGATCCGGAGACTAATAGGTAACCAGTGCAGCTCGCGGAGGATAGGTGTGACGTGGGTGTACCTGGATGCACCCACGATCGCTCGCGCGGCTGCGTTCTGGACCAGCTGGAGTCTTCGAACACTCTTCAAGGGCAGCCCCATGTAGAGCGCGTTACAATATTCCAGTCTTGAGGTCACGAGGGCATGAGTGACTGTCTGAAGAGCCTCCCAATCCAGGTACCTTAGCTTTTAGATCCACAAGCAAGAAATTGTAAAGGTTCTTTTTCCCTTTCCCTCATAGAGAGAAGGAAAATCCTACACTCAACTCAACAATACAAAATGGTCATTCTTTCCTTGCCTTTGTTTCTTTGTTTAATCTATATCAGTGTTTCTCAACCTTGGCCACCTTAAGTCCTGTGGACTTCAACTCCCAGAATCCCCCAGCCAGCACAGCTGTGCTGGCTGGGGGATTCTGGGAGTTGAAGTCCACAGGACTTAAGGTTGCCAAGGTTGAGAAACACTGATCTATATGCCACCCGCTCACTGCCAAAAGCAATTCTGGTGGCTTACAATGTAATTAAAATAGATATATAAAAACAATTATAAATATAAAAGGCTGTCGAATTGCAGAGGTTTAAATACAAACCAGGAGGGTTTGAGTAGAGGTTGTATCTTCTCTGTCACTGTCACCTCCAACCTACAAGGTCTCCATTGAATCATCATATACATTTTGGTCTGTCAAGCATTCTTTTAAAAATGCTTACATTCATTTCGTAAAGTCCTCACATTTACATGTTTTATTTATATTTCGTCACTCTTTTTTTCTAGTTAAGTTAACCTATATTGCTAAAAAAAACAAAAATGGGTCAAGGAAAGCGGAGTATTAGAACTAGCAAATCTTCTCATACTCTTAAAACAGCCGCTTAAGCAAGAATGCGGAAATGATTTATTTGAAGCTAAATCCTTGCCTCAACTGTGTCAGGACTGCACAATCGTTCATTAAGGGACAGCTATGCTTTTGATTCAAAGAATATAAAAATACAGGTGAAGAAATCCATTGTGTATTTTAAAAGAAAGTTTACACGGAGGAAAGATGAATTTAAAATTAGGAGGGCAGAAACATCCAGAAACACCCTATTGGAGGTAATGAAGAGAGGTTGATTATCTTTCACAGCAATCAACAGGCCACAAAATCTTTCTTCAGCACAAAATGTAGTCTAGTTAAAAAAATTATCATCAGTGGAAACCATTTTATTCAGTTTTACTTGCCATTTTACTCTTTCTTTTCTAAAGAAAAAGGAAAAAAATATACTCCTATGAAAGTAGATTTAACCTTGGAAATAACTCTCGCCTTCAAAAATCAAACTTGACAATCTTTTGAATATTTTGCCCTTTAACACCATATTGAGTTTAGCATGTCCTGTTAAAAAAATTGATTTGAATAGGAGCCCAGATGGAAATAAAACAGAAATATATTGTGCAGTATCCGAAGACTTCCCTCGGTCTCTGCAAAAGATAGATTTGAACTCATCCTCTCGGAAATTGATTGTAATGTCATAAAAATGAGAGGTTCTAACCTTTCAGGGGATGAGTAACTGAGTTAAAATCCCCCTAGATTAATATCATAGAATTTATATTAAAATAATAAAAAAATTAAGAACACTCCAATGAAACGTTTTTATACATATCATAGAAAGCAGGTAGGAAGAGAAAGATGACAAGGAAAAACCACCTTAGATGTTACTTAGAACGGCCATCTAAACCTCTTGGTAATTACGAAACTATATGGGTTTGTGGAAATACCATCCCCAAGAAAACATAAACTGAGATTTGAAAGAGACACCTATAACAATAGAAAAAGGGAGAGAAGAAGGAAGGAGAAGAGAGGATGAAGGAAGTAGAGAAGGGAGGGAAGAAGGAAGGGAAAGGAGAGGAGGGTGGAAGGGAGAGAAAGAGAAGGAGAGATAGTAGGAAAGGAGGAGGAAGAGTGGAGGAGAGGTAAGGGAAGAAAAAAGAGGTAAGGAGAGGTGGGTGGAAGGGAGGGAAAGAGAAGGAGAGAAGGGAAGAAGGGAGAAAAAAAGAGAAGGAGAGAGGGCAGGAGGGGAAGAGAGAGGGTAGGAGTAGGGGAGAGGTAAGGGAAGAAAGAAGGGGAAGGAGAGGAAGAAGGAAGTAGGGAAGGAAGGGAGGGAGAAAAGAAAGGGAAAATAAGGTGGTGTTACAACAGGCGCTAGGGATGGTAAACAAAGCAACTCAAACTGTATATTATAACCTTTTAAATGGAATAACAAAAGTATAAGAATGGCAAAGGAAAAGAATAACTATGTGAATGTATACCTATAATTGTATGTAAGAGAATAAATGACAGTAAGAATATAAAACACAATATAGATAAGCAATATTTTGTTATAAATAGCTAAGTATAAATAAATAAAGAATTGTACATAAAAATGGATAACGAATAAGGGGAACATGAATGCAAGATAGAAATGTATAGAAGGGAAAACACTAACTGTAAGGAAACCGATATGGAACTGCCGTATGATATATGATGGAACTTCTTGTTCCTATGTTGTTTTAAGTCATGTGTTTGTTTGTGTTAATGTGTTTATGTGTTTAAAATAAAAATAAATAAATAAAAAAGAACTGCCATCTAAACCTCTTGGTAATTGCTAGTTCAAACTGTATCACATATTCAGTCTGTCTTCAGTGTGCTTTTCACCCTACTGAATATTCCTATTTAGTTTATGCTCTTTCGAACAAACAAATAAGAAACCATTTGTCTCTTACTGGAGAAAATAAAACCCAAGGGCATAACATGTACCCCGCATGCGAAATATTGCACAATCATGTTTAATATGTTAATTTGGTAAGATTGTATTTTATTTATTTCTTCCCATTTCTATCCTGCCTCAGAAGAGGAGGGATCTGTCTTGTAAGAAAATCTGGTTAACTGAAAAAAAAAGTAGGACATAATTATTGACGGGCTCTCTAAGAGGTCCAATGTCATTTATAACTACAATAGTAGAATTAAGATCAGAAATTCATCTTTGGCATTTGCGTGCTGCTGTTGTTATGCTTGTCTGTCACTGTAATAAAGACGGATTTGATCTAAGATTGCTACCGCCACTGTTTTCCAGCACACACGCACATCCCGTGAAAAGTTTAAAGTGGTTTTCACTGTCGCCATCCTCATGTCACCCAGCTGAGTACAAAACATGGCACTCCATCAGTGTCCTAACCCAGTCTTCAATAAAATGACTGGTTTGTCACTTTTTATAAGCCACGGGGCTCTCACGATAAGGAAAAATGCGACAAGACCTTTCGAGTCGTTATAATTGGTTAAACGGTAGTAGTGGGTTACTAACAGCCGTGGTTCCCAAACTTGGAAACTTTTAAGACTTGTGGACTTCAACTCCCAGAATTCTCCAGCCAGCATTCACTGGCTGGGGAATTCTGGGAGTTGAAGCCCGGACATCTTCAAGTGGCCAAGGTTGAGTTGCTTGAAGACAAATCAATGGTGAAGGACACAGTCATACAAGTCAAAGAGCAAATGGAAGCTGGATGTGTTCTCCCTCTGTGTTGTCCCATAATGGTTTCAGCCAAGCGTTAGCTTTACTTGGGAATTGTGAGAGTTGCATCTAGAGCAGTGGTTCCCAAAGTTGGCAAGTTTAAGACTTGTGGACTTCAACTCCCAGAATTCTCCAGCCAGCTCTGCTGGCTGGAGAATTCTGGAAGTTGAAGTCCACAAGTCTTAAACTTGCCAACTTTGGGAACCACTGACTTACAGAGTGGCAGGATAATGGAATGAGTTTCTACCAAAGGAAGTTTCATCTCAAAAAATAAACCGGCACCATAGTTACTCAAAACAGATCATCTGGGTAGAAATGCAGGAATGCAACACTGATGCAAATTAACATTAAATCCTCATCTGCAAGTGTCAACCAGCATATAGAATCTTAAAAAAAAAGAAAAGACTGGAGGAAAACAGGAAAGATAGTATGTAGGAATCTTCTACCTCCATTTTAGGCAGGTTCTAATAGTTGTGTTCAAGCTCGTGTCCTCCAGAAGTGCTGGTCCATAATTCCCATTATACCGAACCAGGATTATAGGAATTTTAATCCAAAACTATAGAGTTGGGAATGCCTACAATGTCTAAATTTGCTCAGAGCTAATATAGAGTTTAACTGTAGGAGATGAGGAAGAGGGCTGGGAGTATTTCATTCTGTTCAAAACGAAAAACGTTTCCCAATTCTTTTGAACATGCGGAGAATGAGCATGGGGCGAGCTTCTAGAAAATTCAGGTGCTTCTTAAGAAGTAATGTTATTGATTCTCCTAAAGAATAGAAATAAAAACAGTTTGATTCTCCTAAAGACAGAAATAGAAAAGCAAAATTTGCACCGTTGATTCAAACCATGCGAATTAAAGTATTTTTTTTAAATTAAATGATTAAAAAGTAACAACCCAGGTAGATAGATAGATAGATAGATAGATGGATGGATGGATGGATGGATGGATGGATGGATGGATGGATGGATGGATGGATGGATGGATGGATGGATGGATGGATAGATAGATAGATATGTTTTGTTTTTTTAATTTGTGCTGATAAATAAATAAAGGGAGACTAGTATAGATCTATTTCAAGCTATTTAGCTCTCATCAGCTAGCCAGACCCTTACTGGGATTTGAACCTGGGTTATATGGCATACTAAGCACACCAGGCAAAGATCTTAGCCATTAGGCCACAGGCTCTTATCCGTTATCAGTGGATATATACATAATACAACAATAAAATATATTTATTTTTCTACAAGAACCTTGTTTATGTCTTTATACAAAACTAGATGCACCATTGAACCATTGGATCATCATTCAAAGGTATTTACTTACCTATCACTTAGGCACACCTGTACTCTCCCCAACCTACATCATACACCTGACCCAGATTGTTCACAAACTTCCATGCATTGTCCCTGACACTGTGCCTCACCTTCCCTAAACACTCCCTCTCATCCTTTCACACCCAGCACCTGTACACAACTTCCCTCAACTACACATTGCCCTTTTGCACTGTCAAACATCCTCTTTGAGCTCATAGGGTGCGTATTGCACACGCTTACTCTAGCACATCCTTCCTGACCTATGCGATGCCTCTCGGGCATCTTCCCTAACTTATGTAGTGTCTCCTCTGCACCTACGTACAGCACATCACTCCCCCATTCCACCTGGCAGCATTTACCTGCCCACCAGCCTGGGACTTCCAACTTCCCCGTTCTGGAAAACTGGCAGGGAACACTTGACCATGGCAGTGCTGAAGCAGGCAATGATTTCCCAAATCTCCTGGGAATAATGGGTCCCAGATTTTGGATGCATTCTGTAAGTTAATTACAGGACCTTGATTCAAAAATTGTTGCTCTGGGATGCCCTATTTTTCTCAATTGAAAGTTACATACACAAGAATGTTAATAGTATTTTTAATGAATTGCACTTAAACCGAAAGGAACCCTATTGTCCAATCTTTGTTTCCATCTACGTAGCCAATTCAAAGGCTGAAAATGGATGTTTCATTAAGCTCAACTTCAGAGTCCAATAGACAATGAGAGGCACATAATCGTCTTTTCTGCAAGAGGTTGTAATACATCCAAACAGCACTTGCTTTCAGTTACCTTAAAAGACCCATAAAATGATTCGTGAGCTCTGATTTATAGCAAAACAAGATATTGGTCGGAATCATAGAACACATTAAGTTAATAAACTAAAGTTATTTGCAGAACTGCAGGGGAAGAATAAAAAAAAGAACATTTTTATTTCTCCCAAATTTCAACACATCAATACAAGAACTTTCCAAAGAGAATTCAGTTTAATTTTGTATGAGTCTGAGAAAACAGGTAAATTCTCAGTATGTTGTCATTACTAATAATATGCAGTGGATTTTTATTTTTTACTGCTTGATTAGCTATCTACACTTAACAGATAAAAATATCTGCTTTGTAAAAGTAGCATTTGTAAAGCCCAAGAAAACTTTGCCCAGCAAAACACGCAGGCACTGTACCTACTGTGGCATGTGCATCTTAGAAGAACTATTTCCAATTATTTATTGTCCACTACATCTTATTGTACTTTAGCAAGTGGAATTTAAAAATGTGTAACCTACTATCTTAGTTCCCAGAGTTACTTGAGGTCTTCATGCCTACCTCTCTATCGTCACGGAGCTTTTGAGGATCGCTACGTAAGCTGACAGTTAGTAACATGGTACATACGGGCATCACAACACGTGTAACCCTTCCCATGCCAAGTTATTTTTATTTATTTGTTCAATTTCCATAGCTGCCCATCTAAATTAAATTGCAACAAATATCACAATAATTAAACCATAGAAACACAAAAAGTTAAAATTATACATTTAGGCAGCTGAATTATAATTACATTAAAATTAATAGTGCAGTGAAATATCAAAGCCATCCTAAACTTTGAAGGAAGAATATTCCAAAGGGCAGGGCTACTGCCAAGATGGCATGTCACTTTACTGTTTATAAATATAAACTCTTTACATTTTAAACAGTCTTTACATTTTAAACAGTCTTAGCTCTTGGCAAACATAATTTCTAGAACTGCTTGCTTATCCTTTTTCAGGGCGAATTTAAAGTATCAGAGCGATACATTACTATGATCTCCAGCCAGCCCATATCCCTTGGCTGATAGGACCATAGCATCTGCAGTCTACTAGACCAAATTGGACA
This sequence comes from Thamnophis sirtalis, assembly GCF_051295495.1. Lineage (NCBI taxonomy): Eukaryota > Metazoa > Chordata > Lepidosauria > Squamata > Natricidae > Thamnophis > Thamnophis sirtalis. The sequence continues at coordinate 1,959,830 of NW_028261387.1, forward strand.
GGTAGAAATTATTGAGAGAAGACAGCCTTTTTTTGATCTAGAAGCTTGAGAATTCACCCAATCCCACAAGTTTTTGGCGTGCTCGAGTGAAATCTTACCCAATTTTGGATCAAAACACAATTTTTTACAAGACTTCTTAACTATGTGAGATACTGGCCATTATTATTAAATTATTTTATTATTATGACTGCTACCATCATCAACAGGGTATCAATAGTTCCTCAATCATGTTAGGTATTTGGCCTAAAGCAACTCAAGAAAAGATGGACGTGTACAAGTAATCACCAGAAGTTAAAACTCCGCTGATGAGCATCAACATTTTCAGAGGTCCACGAGAGACTTCCACATAGCAGTGTTTTAAAGATCAGACTCTTGATAGTGAATACCCACAATTCTCTTCTTTAAATAAGGCAGGACATCGTCCTCACACCTATCATCCCAATGATTGAAACCCTCCACCAATTTCTCCTTTAAACTAACTGATAATCCTAGAGGTTCACATACTTTTACTACACACAAATATAGAACTTTGGATCGTTTTCCTCAGTAAATATATGAACAAGTATAGTGCTTTTACTTTATTGGGTTTTTATCGTTTTAGAACTGTGGAAAACAGGTGGAGAACAGATCACATTTTAGGTTATATTTATGCAAAAATGTTGAAAACCCAAAAGCGTTTACATTTAAGCAACACCATATACTACTAAGGTTGAACTTCAAGGAACAAAGCTAGAAAATGGGATTAAAAAGGTAAAGATATCTTAAATTCCATGATCAGGTTCGTATGCTTCCTTTTTTTAACTATTTCTCTACTTATTATTGCAGACTAAAATACCAGATCAGATTAACTGGAAACATGAAAGTAAGAAAGATCTGCAAAGATCCTAAAAATTATTGAAGAAATCTTCCCTGGGAAATATCTTTCTTTCCCTTGTTTTCAACAGCCATATTTGGTCCAGGAGTCTAACAATATATCTATTTTTATGTTGGTCATAGAGTGTATTTCCCCCGCTGGTTATTTGGAAACTACAAAGAACTATACTTTTGTGTTTCAGTGCATTAACATTTGCTATAGTTACATAATATAAACTTACATAATACAAAAGGTGTTATCTCTTTTAAAAAATGTTTTAACCAACTGTTGCAAGGATTATATAAAAGCATAGTACATACGAGCTACTAGAACAAAAATGTGTAAGTGCCATGCATTGAGTAACTTTTGGTACTCTCCCTATACTTTTCTATTAATCTCCACATTTGAAGCTGTCCTTACCAAATTTGGAAAATAAAACTTGCTGACATTCATGACTAGTTCATTGAGCTCATTAGCAGAGTTGTGTCAGTTTTCAAAGCAGCCCTTCATTTTGACCACAAAGGAAGTGGGTCTTTGAGTGTCCCAAACTTGAGATCAAATCAGATCAGCCTCAATGGAGAGCAATAGAGGCTTCAGAAGGCATGTGAACTCTACCTGGGTTAGGTCTAGTTTAATCCCTTCATCCGGATATTAAAATAGCTCTTTTTTAAGAGCCAAAACCTTTCATCAATTTTCTGGTGGGTCTAGGAAATCAGGTGAAATTGAATTAGGCTTCTGGTTATTTACTAAATATCTGATCGTGATTCAACAATTAATGGTTAAAATAAACCTTGGTTTAACCTAACATGTAAAACCGTGCTTCCTTTCCATTTCCTTCCCAAATATATAAAATGAGGCAATGCAATACTATAATTTACCCAATTGACATCCAACTCTCCAACAGAATTCCAGAGCTACTAAAATAAAACCAAATCACTGCTAACACTTCTCAGTATTCTAAATATGTCAAATTGTATCATTTACTGTAAGTAATCTTATACTACTGATAGTTGATTTGTTTGAAAAGCATCTCCAAAGAAATCCATATAGAGTAGGATAAATAATTTAAAGCTCAAAAATAACGAAAAACTGTGTTTTTATTGTTCACCTAAAGAAGTTTTACAATAAAAATACCTTTTAAAAGCAAGCAAGTTATTCTTCTTTTGTTCCAGCGTTTAGTTTCAAGCATTTTATGGAATTGTCTTGACGAAGCCAGGGGTGTAACTGGATAGATAATACAATGGCGTCTTCTTTCCTTAGTTGTGTGAACAGCATTTTAATTGGTCACAGTCTAAAGCAAACAATCCCTATCCACACTATCCAGTACACACAATATAAAGAAAAATAACTGCACTGGAACCAAATACCCCAAAAGACAAAGAAAAACCCATAGCAGAACTACACAGTGGTTAAGATATATTCCATCCCTTGATGATAAATTGTGCTCTCTAACTAGATGGCAGGGGAAATTAACAGCACTAATTTGAAGGACGGGAAATACATTATCAAATATATATATATATATACTTAAATGAGATTTAATTAATTAACGCATTAGTAATAAGGTGATGATGTCTCATTTGGTGAAGTGTTCAAGTTGATTTAGTAGGCAGGAAGAAGAGAAAAAAAATGGGTATACTGAGCATAACAATTTAGGAATTTAAAAGTTTTTGTAATACATCTCCATAACTGAAGAGTTTTACACTTTCACAATGTTAATCACTTTATTATACATGAACACCTGAAAGGCCAATTACACAATAAGACTGCAAACGACCACTGGTATTTTTCTGCCTTCTGAAAGCCCCTAAGGCAGAAGAAGTCTCACCAAAAGTACATTTAAAAAATCTGCAAAAACATCACCAAAATTACATTTAAAAACTAATTTTTTAAAAAAAAAAATCTGCAAAAAAAGTGGTTCTGGACAGTGCAACTGCTTTTTAGCAGTTTTAAAGTAGCCACTAAGTTCTCTAGAAGGTTTTTTGTGGCTTCACAGGCTTTAATCAAGATTCACATATCATAAATAATGTACCACAAAATATACATTAATTTGAGCAACAAATTCCTTAGGAAGATTCTGGCTACAAGAGACCACATGGGTACCTGTCACATGGTTCATATGTTGAGGCCAATCTCTGAATCCAAGCCTGCAAAGTCTTCTACACATCCTTAAAACCCACACGTAATCTGAACCCCCACCCCAAAAACCCAAGACCGTTTATGGATGTAAATCCCAATGCACACTGGGAGACTTCTCTATGTACAACTAATTGTTCTTTATTGTATCTTATATAGAAAACTTTATAAACTTCTAAAATAAAGAGGGGTATTCCACTGTTTTAACCCCTGACGTCATGAGACATCTGAACGTACATAATATTATGCAATCTTCTGGAATGTATATCTTCTAAAATTCCAGCTGTTAAGCTAAGGGACAAGAAAAAAAATATCACAATCTTGGCAAACAAACTTGGTATAGAAAACAGATGATTAAAAAGACAGCTTTTAAGATGTTTTAAAAAATGAGCAAAGGGAAATAAAAGGTTGGAGGCCAATTGAACGGATTTTTAAAAATATATAATAAATAATGCATTCCAAAGTGTATATAAATTATTACTGTAATTTGAATTTGGGGCTACGTGAAATTACTACTTCAAAAATCCTCTTGTAGATTATACCATTAATATCTCTTTACAGAATTATAATCTTCTAGGGAGAGGGAGGAAGGAGAATGGACATTATTTTCCTTAAAGCTATCATTCCAGGAAACATACCAAGGATCTGAGAGTAGCTACCCTAAAAATATGGAATGGGCATTTATCCTCTGGAAAAAGAAATAAAGTAGTATGTTAAACACTATAAACAAGCTTTAGGCAGCTAAATTCTCAGAATTTTATATCACCCAGATACAAGACAGCAATTCGCAATGTCTTAGAACCCTTTGTTAAATGGCAGAATAGTGTTACCACTTATTTGTAAATTCAAAACTCCAATACACCAAGAGTGTACAGAATCTCCTTGCTTCATTACATTTTCCTGAGAGTAAAGCAATTAACATAATCTTAATCCTAAAACAAAAGTTGATTTTTTTTTTGTCTCGGTTTTTAATTTTTTTCTTTTTTCTTTTTTGCAGTTGCAATTTTTGGGCTATTCCCTGACAATCTAAGTTTAAGTAAATTTGATTGCTAAACACTGTCACATAAACACAAAAAAATGCAAACTATAATGTCTATTGATCCGATTAAAAAAATCATGGTACAAACCAATCTAAAATTAACGAAAACTAAATATGAAAAGTTGCATTGAAAGGGCGTGTTACATCATTATTTGTATTAGGATCATGTAGAAACATTCCAATGGCAGTGTTATCAAAATAAAACTAACACATTAAGACCACCCCACCCCCTAAGCCTAGTCATACTTGAGACTCTACCTATAAGTTTGGCTAGTCGGGGTCTTTACTCTGGTACTACATGGCTCACTAACATCAGACATTATATTTGAATACCCTGAGAAATCTGATACTGAAGTCCTTACTCTATGGTCCACTTCTCCATTAGAGTTAGCAATAAAAGTCATTGGCACCCTGCTGCCCGTCTTAAACTGAGAACCAAATGCTTGTGCAAAGGTCTCTATCTGATATGTTGCTCGGTGTTCTAGGTCCTTCTGAGGATCTATCTGGTTAGCTAGCTCCTGAGATGGAATGGGAAAGCTCGTTGAAGTTTCTAGGTTTTTTTGTTCCTTCTGGCTATTCAGTTTCTGAGGTGTAGCATGGTAGCCTGATGAAGCGTCTATGTTTTTCTGAGAATCTATCAGGTCATCTAGTTCTTGTGAAGGAGTCAACTGCTGATGGGTCGCCTCCAGAGCAGACAAATAAAAACCTGGCTGAGATCCAAGCAACATCCCAAAAGGGGGCTTTGACAACGCAGATGGCAACACTGAGGTAACGGATTGGCTGAAACCACACTCGAGTGGGGACGTAGTGTACACTTGTTTGTCTGGAAACAAAGTATGGTTATGAAGGCTTGAAGACAAACTTACAAACTGGAAACTGGGACCAAAAGCAAAACCGGTGCTGTTGGTTGTTCTTTCAAAAGCATGCTGGAGGTATTTTGAGTATTCTTGCAACATGCTAGCCTTGTCGTTTGAAGCTGCCTGGGAGCTGGGGCTCAGGTTCTCCTCCTGGACCATCTCCGTATGCTCTCCCGAAGCTTGCAAGTCCACGCGCTGCTCGGTGATGCTGAAGGGATCCTCTTTCTGGCCTTCTGACTTGTGGGAGTACTGATCTAGGAGACTTTGCAAGACTTCATCGGGAATGCCAGACTTATCGTGGCAAGATTTGATGTCAGCATTGAGAGACGCTGGGTCAATAAGAGACAGTGGGGCCTCATTGTCCATAACACTTACCCCTGCGGACTGAATGACAGACGGTTGGGAGGCCATATGCCCAACGTTTATAGAAAAGGCACTGTTACTGCTGGCGGTTTGCAAGTATCTTCTCTTCTTTGAAAACTGCATGGCATCATCATAATTGCTGCTTATTTGGCCCGATTTGCCACTTGCTGCTTGGAGAAGGCCAATAGCATCAGCACTGGAATTTGCGACTAGGCCAAGAGAGTTACTTGGTTTCCCAGAAAATTGCTTCTGACCGAGGAGGTCTGGTAGTGGTGAAATAAAATTAAGAAAGCTCTTGTCTGCACTTTTCCGGTTTCCTTTTTTAAAGATTAGTTTTGGCACCTTTTTCTGCAGCTCTTCCAACCCAGCGCCAATCAAGCCGCCACTGGAAGACACTATTGGGATTTCTACTGCGTAATTCTGCAAGGACATGTTGGATGCAATTTGAGATTCAGATATTTTATGACTGGTTTTATGCTCTTTGTTTTCAGTGGGTATACATTTCGCTTTGCTTTTTCTCTTTGATGAACCTGTGTTTCCCTGAGACAACATAGACAAGTTGCCCATGCTATGATTTGAGGGCCCAGGATCCATTCCAGCACCTGCTTTCCCTATGGCTTCTCCACACGTACGTCTGTGCTTCAAAAGTCTATCGGTTCTTGAAAAATACTGCTGACAGGTTTCACATTTGTATGGCTTTTCTCCGCTGTGCGTTCTCTTGTGCCTCTCCATGTGGTACTTCTGGATGAACTTCATACTGCATTGGTCGCACCCAAATGGCTTCTCCCTACTGTGGATTTTCTCGTGCCTTTGGAGCAAATACTTCTGAATGAAACCCATGTTGCACTGACTACACTGGAAAGGCCTCTCGCCAGTATGGATAAGCACGTGCCTGCGCAGGTGATAGGAGCTCCTGAAGGCGGCATTACAGTGTTCACAGACATGAGGTTTCTGGCTAGGGGACAGCATGGCAGCCTCTCCGTCTCCCGCCACGAGGGCCTTGGCTGAAGCGCTCGGCTTCTTCTTGGCTTTGTTTCCCTGAGATTCACACTTTGGCCTCTTCGTCTTCTTGCCGTGGGCGTCCTGTTTATGCTCGTCTAAGCCGGCGGCACTTAGTTCGCCGCTGCTCCGGATGCCCAGCAACAAATCTCCTCTATGGGGGTGATGATGGAGGTGGTGGAAGAGGCTGAGGTCCTGGATCACACTCTGGTTGGCCCCTTCCACTCCTCCGCCTCCTCCTCCTCCACCAAGAGCGGGGTGCCTCTCCTCCCCAGCTATGCCGAAGAGACCCCCGTAATGGTGGTGGTGGTGGTGGTGATGCTGCTGATGCTGATGCTCTTCCTCCTCTTGCTCGCTGGGCTTCTCCTGCTTGATGTTCACCAAGGAATGGAGGAAACCCCACGGGCCCCTCTGGGAGGACGAGGAGGAGGAGGAAGAGGAAGAGGAGGCGGTCAGAGGAAACCCTCCTGTCGGCTCTTTCTTGAAAGTCATGCCCTGAGGGTGGTGGTGGTGGTGGTGATGAGGCGGCGGGTGGCTCTCAGCGGCCGAGGAAGACGAAGAGGAGGACGAGGATGAAGAAGAGGAGGAGGAAGAGGAGGAGGCCGCCGTGGTAGCCGAAGCAGAAGCCAAGCCACAATGCTGCGGGGGCGCGGCCGGCCGAGTGAAGCTGGTGACCGGCGGCAGGCGGTGGTTGAACATGACCATGCTGGGGGGGAACGTGGGCTCCATCGCCGACCGCTTGGAAGAAGAAGAAGAGCCGCCGCCGCCGCCGCTCAGGAAGCCGCTGCCGAGTTTCATATTTCGTCCGCGGGGGAGAGAAGCCGGGGGAGAGGAGGCGCGGCCCTCAGGCGCCGCTTCTTCTTATGCTCGCTCGCTTTCGACTCACTCACCCCGGCGGCCGGCCCGCTTCTCCCTTTCGCGCCCCGCGCTGCTTCTCCTCCTCTTAACGCTCCGCCGAGTCACGGCCGCCGACAGCCCCGGCGCATCCTTCGCAAAGCCGCTCGGGCCCCACCCGGCCCAACCTCCGTCCCGCCGCCGCCGCCGCCGCTTCCTCCTCCTCCTCCTCCTCCTCCTCCTGACGGCCGCCGCCGCCGCCTCCAGTTAAAAATATCGCCACAATGGAATTAGCAGAGTGTCCCCCCCTGGAAGGCCCGCACTGCACATGCGCCGCGCGCGGCACGCCGGGAAGGATTGCCCAGTCAGGAGGGCACTAATGGTTGGGGGGAGGCAGGAAGGCGCAGGCGCGGATGGACCCCCCCCTTTTGCATCCCTCTCCCCCTCCCCCCGCCCCTCCTCACGCGCCCCCTCCCCTCGAGATTACCTCACGGCCGCCGGTCGTCCCCGTTTTAATGGGCGCCGTCAAAGGGACACCGGTGGCCGCCTGTCTCTCGGCCTCCTGCGAAATAAATAAATCTCTCTCTCTCTGTGTCTGTCTCTCCCTAGTAAATGAAGCTATTTTCACACGTACGCAGTTAACACGCGTGTCCGCGCAGTTTTCTTGTGTGTTCTGGTGAGGGGAGGGAGGGAGCGGCCTTGTCCTCCTCCACGGTTGGCCCAATTCTTCGCTGAGGAATGTCCCCCCCTTTTTTTTGGGTGGTGGTGATGAATAAACCGGGTGCGTGTTGTTGACTCGAGCGTGGAGGGCGACCCCGGTTGCGAACGGGCTCCCTCCCCGCCAAAAAGCAGGCGTGAGGGTGCGGGAGAAACGCTGGTGTTTCCCCTCAGCTAATCTGAAAAGGCTCTTAAATGAGTTAATAACTGTTTTTTCTTCCCCTCCCCCCACTAAAAAAGGGAAGGTTTGAAACGGCTATTAATGTATATAGGTTCAAATTAGGGTAAATAATAAATTAATAATTAATAATCAATAAATAAATGAGTAATGCTGTTTTTCTCCCCCCCCCCCCAATAAAGGAAGGTTGAAACGGCTATTACTATATAGGCTCGAATTAGGGGAAATAATAAATAAATAATAAACGAATAAATAATAAATAAATAAATAAATAAATGAGTAATGCTGTTTTTCTTCTCCCCCAAAGGAAGGTTGAAATGGCTATTACTGTATAGGTTCAAATTAGGGGAAATAATAAATAAATAAATAATAAATAAATAATAAATAAATAAATAAATAAGTAATGCTGTTTTTCTCCCCCCCCCAAAGGAAGGTTGAAAGGAAGTCTATTACTGTATAGGTTCAAATTAGGGGAAATAATAAATAAATAAATAAATGAGTAATAACTGTTTTTCTTCCCCCCCCCTCCCCAATAAAGGAAGGTTTGAAACGGCTATTACTGTATAGGTTCAAATTAGGGGAAATAATAAATAAATAAATAATAAATAAATAAATAAATGAGAAATAAATGAGTAATGCTGTTTTTCTTCCCCCCAAAGGAAGGTTGAAACGGCTATTACTGTATAGGTTCAAATTAGGAGAAATAATAAAGAAATCATAAATAAATAAATAAATAAATGAGTAATAACTGTTTTTCTCCCCCCCCTCCCCAATAAAGGAAGGTTTGAAACGGCTATTACTGTATAGGTTCAAATTAGGGAAAATAAATAAATGAATAAATAAATAAATAATAAATAAATAAATGAGTAATGCTGTTTTTCTTCTCCCCCAAAGGAAGGTTTGAAACGGCTATTACTGTATAGGTTCAAATTAGGGGAAATAATAAATAAATAAATAATAAATAAATAAATAATAAATATATAAATGAGTAATGCTGTTTTTCTCCCCACCCCCCCACCCCCCAAAGGAAGGTTTGAAACGTCTATTACTGTATAGGTTTCAAATTAGACAGGGGAAATAACTTCCTGACTGTAAAACCAGTGCAACAGATTGCAATGGAGGATAGAAGTTTTGGAAACCCTCCTGTCAATAATAGCATTTCTCTGTGATTGACCAGGGATCCAATTCAAATGCCTTCTGTAATTGCAGAATTAAATTTAAGAAATCTCTAGCTAGCTCAGTGTTTCTCAACCTTGGCGACTTTTAAGTCCTGCGGACTTCAACTCCCAGAATCCCCCAGCCAGCGAGAGCTGGCTGGGGGAATTCTGGGAGTTGAAGTCCGCAGGACTTAAAGTCGCCAAGGTTGAGAAACGCTAGCTCCTGCCACATGTTCCCTTCCCTTGTTTACTAAAAGAGATAAAAGATATGATGATATCTTTAACAATCAGCCCCATTCAAACTGCCCACAAATCATGCCTCAGAGGCAATTTTATATAGTGGATCACATCTACTTTGGAACTGCAAAGCCTTTAGTGCCAGGTGTAAAGAATACTAATAGAAAACACTTATCCTATATGGCGCATATTTTTTTGGTCTAAAAGAACTTTTTAATACAATTTCTTCATCATAAAAATCCGTAACAAAAAAATGTGCAGACGCCTACCTAGTTTCTGGAGCAATCCCAGCCACAACATAATTTCAACCAAAGTGGGATATTTAACATCTAGCCTTAAGATACATATCCATATGAATGGGGCCAAGTTAATCATGACTGTCTTCAACTGTCACAAAAGCAGTAATGTCACAAAAACAAAAGAAAGTCATAAAAACATTGCCAAAACTCTTTCCTGCAAAGCATTTAAATGTACGTTAAGATTGAAGTGTGTATATGGCGCATTTCTATCTGCTGTGCAGTTTTAAAACAATGTTAGTCTAATCCTAGAAAAAGGGGAGCAACAAAGCTTCAGGGTACATTTCTTTGTTCTGTCAACTGCCCGAGAAAAGCTAAGAGGTGTGCAAAACAATTGCTAAGTTCCTTCGCAAATTAAAAGGCAGCCTCTATAAAATTAAAGTAAAGCAACATCAAAAAGCTGTAGTTAGCGTGAAACAAATTTGCAATGAAATATACACCAAATCCCAGCACAAGGGAGCAGCAACATGTTTCAACCGTAATTAAAATCGGTTGGCGCAAGTGTAGATGGAGAAATGTGTAAAAAATAAGAAGCTCATCACACCACAAAATAACTGCTTTAAATATATCCCAATACAAGTTAGCGGAAAGCAGTACTTCTCATCACTGTATTGATGTTCAATAGACTCTGACAATGTTTGCTGTTACTTATCCCATTCAATACACTCGTGCTATAATTATTTGATAGCTATACATAGTTTACCTGTTTTTGCTTTTTCAACCTCAAATTTTATAAAGATTGTGTGTGTGTGTGTGTGTAAAGATGCAAAGCTGCAGTATATTTTATATTGATTACATAGGGCCATCAAATCCTTCCAAACTGTTCATTTCTATTTTGTTCAGATAATATTCCAGTGATAATATATGTACCCCCCCAATATATTGCAGGCCCTTCCTTAAATTTTCAGTGATCCTCTCCTTATGTTGACTTAAAAGTGGGGGAAATTTTCTGTACAATTAGTTAATAAGATGCAGTCTGCATGCAGTTTCCATGTTCCAACAGCAAGTGCAATGGCGCTTACAATAATCACGTTATTTATACACAGGAAATTTCCTCCGGTTTCTATTACTCAATCTTATCAAAATCTGTTCCTGTAAAATTAATTGCTTTGAAAATCGAAACTATACAATACAAAGTTATTCAATTAAATACATTTACAGCAGAGGTGGGTTCCTACCAGTTCGCACCTATTCGGTAGAACCGGTTCGTCAAATCTACCGAACCGGTTAGAAGAGGTTCCACCAGTGGACCCGGAAAGCAGGCCACACCTACAGAAGAGGTTCCAAATTTTTTTGAAACCCACCACTGATTTACAGGTAAATTCACGGGGGAAATGGGCT